>NW_027142357.1:5461041-5716345 GCF_026170545.1 Melanerpes formicivorus
GTCATCAGGAGATGATCTTGTGAACACTGTAGTAGTGATGGCTCCTAGAGTCTACCAGGAACAGATTTTTGCCTGGTGAGTTAGAGGCCCTTGCAGCAATACCCAGCAAACCACAACTCCTGCCGTGCTGTAGAGGACATTGTAAACTTTGTGGCCTCTTGCCGTAGAGCTTGACTAGCTCCTGTGCAGACCCAGTATTGTGGTAATGTGCAGTAGTAATGGGATGTAGAAACATGCTGATTCTTTGTAGGCAGCAAAGTTTTGGCACAAAAAAAGTCTTTTGCAAAGCATGAGGCCACCCAAATGTTTATAGCGGCCTTGCTGTCTTGCTGGTTCAATTATTTTGTGGTTCCTTGTTTGCTTCCTCTCTAACAGCTTATGCAGTCAAAGGGCACTGTGATCAGTTGCTGTGTTGTGGAGCAGGAGGACCCAGAGCTTTCTGTTCTGGCTGCAGGGAATGCCACAGGTCCCCTTGCAGCCAGGCACTCATGAGCAGGCCCATGTAGGGGTTTGCTATTAACTGGTGGGACAGTGCAGCCCCAGTGGCTGCCTTAGAGGGGATGCTACAGCTGTAACCAACACCAGTGTGAAAATAGCACACAGAAACCCAACAGAACTGCTTCAGAGCAGTTGAAATCTAGGAAGCACTAGCTCCTAGACAGCTTTGAGAACAGTCTTTATGGTTCCCAAAAGAAACTTCAGGACTGCTGCTTGACGTGAGATCCCAGACATATGTCACTGTCACAGACAACAAGCCTCTCCTTTCTTTTTCCTTAGGCAAGCTGTGCTGTTTCAAAAGTGCAGGGAGATGGTGAACGAAAGGGTCTCATGGTTTCTGAGAGAGACACAGGAATAATCAAGGAGGCAAAAATTTCCTTGATTTCCTCTCCAGTGCCCCCTCCTTGTCTGGAGGTAAAACCAGTTCAGCACTGCTTTTTCTCTGTGGGGCAACATCCTCAGACCTCTCCCCAAGCATTATTTTTTTTTTTTTTTGAGAGCACCAAAAGCTTTGTTGCAGAGCACAGGAGCAGCAGGAGGGGTCTGGTTGTCAGACCTATGCTCCTGTGCTCACACAGACCTGTGCCAGTCCTGTCTGGGTTCAGAGCAGTACTATGGAAGTGGAGGGTTGCTGAGCCAGGAGTTTTGTGACAAGTTTTGGCTGTCCTTAGCAGCTCAGACTAAGGAAAGGAGTGGGGTTGTGTTTAGAAGTTGAAATCCCAACTAATGAGTAGGAGAAGAGAGATCGCTGGAAGAAAAATGGCTTTGTATGTATCTTAGAATCATAAAATTGTCAAGGTTGGAAGGGATCTCACTCATCATCTAGTTCCAATTCCCTTGCTGTGGGCATGGACACCTCACACTAGGTCAGGTTGCTTCCTTCCTGCACCTTTCAGGTTATGTCTTGCTGTCAGGGTGTCATGGACTGACACCAGGAAATGTTTAAAGCCACAATGTGCCAAGTTTGCTCCCATAGCCTCACCTGAAGGATGAGGAGGGAACAGCCCCCACTCACTGAAAAAGGAACTTTGAGAGGGGGTGTTTTTCCCTCCAGTCAGGAAAAAAATATGCAGGATATGGGTCACTGTCATTATTTAGCTGTGGGTGTTTGCAGGAAAGACATTTTGGGTGCAGCTGCTTGTTCCGTGCTAGTTCTGTGCTTGAAATCTTAAAGCGCTGTCATGCGTGTGTGGCATTTTTGATGAGCTGGTACACGTAAAGCCTGATGAGGAAATATATAGCTAATATATGGATTTTATTTGCTGGATAGGTCAAGTTTAAAGCTGCAGGGACTGAAGTTTATGCTTGATTTGATGCACACGAGCAAGCCAACTGAATTCAAAGTTCAGCATCTGTGCAAGGCTCTAAGACTGGGGACTTGCTTTGTAAAGAGGATGATGTTTTCCTGTAGCATTGTGAGGAGTTGAGAGAATTTGCTTTTGTTGTCTTGTCTTAGTCTAGTCTGAAAGAGAAGTAGCTGCCAGAGAAATCTTAGGACGTGACCTGTTTCAAGAACCTCTCGAACAATTTGGTTATAAGTGAGAGCTGAAAACTACCTTCTAGCATAAATATTTGGAAATACTGTTAATACATTGCAGTAATGGGATAATTATTAAATGATTTGGTAGTGTCATATTATGATGAAAATCACTTGATAACAAATTAAAGCACTTTTATTGTAATTGCTGTGGTTCTAGAGGACACACGTGGTTATGCAGCATTAATTTTAAAGACTTACATGAATTTTTAAGCTTAGCAGATACAAACCTTTGGAGGATAGCCAGTATTATTGAATGTGCTATATACACTCTGAGGAGTATTTAACTAAATCTTTTGGACCTTGGTTGGAAGTAATTAACGTTTCTTCTAAACTTTCAATAATTCAGAGTCTTCCCCCACCCCCCAGTTACAGCTGCAGACTTGTTTAAAGTAAGCTCAAATGCTCTGTAGATGCACATGGCAGGGGGAACACATGAAAATGATATACATGCTCCAGAAGGTTGTAACATCTGATAGTTAATAATCTTCACGAATAACCAAGGAGTTGCAGGTTGGACTAAGTGACTACTAGGAGCACAGTTGCCCCTGAGGCAGTAAAAGCCTGGTTTCTAAATCATGCTCTAGGAAAATGCTCCTTCGTGCTATTGCATCTGTCCACAAGAAGAGCATTTAGTCCCATGGAAGGAGGACATCTTTAGCTAGCTGGTGTGCCTCTAAAGAACATTTATGGGGGGAAATGTTTGGGGATTCTCTAGGCTTATGTCTGCTGCATTCACAGGCTGTCCCTTAAGACTTAAGCAGCCAATTTCCCAGACGTGCCTTGAGTCAGTCTCATACAAAAAGGATTTTATTGGCCTAACATTGTTAAATGTGGATGCTCATGATGAGGCAGGAATGGGAAAGAGAGCACCTGGATTGTCATAAGATGTTGGTGGGCTCTAGCCCTGTGCAGACATAGGACTGCTTGCTCATATCTCTGCATTTGTGGTGCATGTGAGCAACTAATGCACTGAGCTCACCTTGTATGGACCTATTCTACTGCAGTGGCCATTTGTCTCCCTACCATCTTTAGTCTCAAGGGCTAAACCTCTGTCTGGTGCCAAAGGAGGAGGAATGAGGACTTGGAAACTGGGAAAAGCATTTAAAAGATCTTGTCCGTATAGGACCCAGTCCTTAGTGTATTTGGGTTCATGTTTGTGGGGTGGTGGGGAGCACTAAACCAGCCTGTGCTCCTTAGGGCAGCTGCTCACCCTTCCTGTGGCTACTGAATAGATTTTAATCCAGTTTGTGAAATAAGTTTTATCCCTGTATCACAGAGTGACTGGCTATGGGAGAGGTGGTTAGAGCCTCTGCAATGACTGATCAGGTGCTGCTGGCCTTGGTTGGAGTGGCTGGTGGGTGGTGATGACCTGAAGAGAAACCATCTATGGAAGGTTTGGCAGGGACTGTGTGCTGGGAAGTGGTGTAAGGAAGTGCTGTGGGGCACATGATGGCCAGGCCAGGGGATCCTGGGGGACTGCATAGGGGGATGCTCAGGGTGTTGATGGTACACATGAGTGAGAAGTGTAGCAAGCTAAAAGGTGCACTGGGAATCTGAAGCTGAAAATTTGGGAAAGAGACAGAAAAGGGGGTGGAAAGTTCTTTGGGAACTCTAGTTTAGGTTTAGCTTTGGTATTGAACCAAATTTTCCTATTTCCTCAGAGATGCAAAGGCCCTGAGGCAAGGGCCTAAAATAGACTTTGGCACTTTCCAGGCTCTCTCTAGTGTGGTGAATATGTATTACACTATTCCCCTTCGGGAACCTTACTGCTAAAACAAAGCCAAAAGTCTATTATGTTCCTGTATTCCCTGACAGTCAGAGTTTGTATTTCAGGAACAAACTCTTGGGGTTATAATCAAACAGCAACATTAATCTGCCCTGTTAGATGTGGGAGAATTGATTGTACTAAGTAATTTGTGGTCTGTTTTAAGGAAAACATGTGTCCCAGTCTTTAGTGTGTGGAACTGCTTTCTCTTGTACTAGCTGAACTTCTCGTGTATCTTTTCATCTGGGCTGCTTTTGTAAAGCAAAAGCCCAAAGTAGTGACAGAGAAATCTTTGTCTTGACTTGTGATGTCATGGCCAGGTTCCCATTAGCAATGCTTTGCCTTGAAGGCTACCAGAAATGATGTTTTGGTAAGCCGGTGTGGTAAGGTCTGTGACTTGTGTAGTCGTGTTAGTTCACTGGGGAAACGCAGCTAAAAGGTGGTGACAAATGTGTCTGCAGATGCTTTGCTGCTGTTCCTGTATCTCCAGTGCTGGTTAAACATGGGGTGAGCAAAAGAGCAGAATTGTTGTCCATTTCTGTTCTGGTATGTAGCTTAGTTGTGCAGTCATGTACTTAAACTGTGTTCAGTTTTGTCTTCTTTAAAGAGGCTTTAATAATGCAAGGCACCTTAAGAAAATATGCAATTGTGTGCAATTTGCTGCTGAGGAGTACACAGTGCTACCCATTCAAGCTACTGCTACCTCCTAAAAGCAGGGTGCTTGTCTTCTTTGCATTGGAAAGTGGTTTTCTCCTATGTGCAGAGTGACAGAATGCATAAAGCTGGGCTTTGGGATGTGTGTAAGCTAAGTGAGGTTGTGATGGAGCCTAATTTGAGGTTGGCTATTCTGTATGTGGCTGTTTCTCTTGGAGAACAGTCTCTTTAGCCTCCTCATAGCTGTTTCTCTGTAGGCACCTCCTCTCCTTGCTCTCCTTTGCTTCTGCTAGTATGAAGCTGGGCTTTAGCTCCTGCTTGGATTGTTCTGGAAGGCTGTTTTATATGATGATCTCATGGGATAATCAAGGGGAATGAGAAGTACAGAATCAATCTATTTTTTTAGCTTTAATTTTTCCCAATCTCCATTATTTCTTTTGATGATGCCACAAGATCCAAACTCATAGCAATGTGCTGCAGATCAGAGACTGTTTCAGCTCACTATATGCAGCCTGACCTACCTATAGACCAAGTATGCTCCATTGGTCATCTGATTGTGAATATGGCTTGCTCCTCAAGTTTCAAGTTTTTGTCTGCAAAAGTACCTTAGATGCTCTGAAAGGTGCAAAGAGCTCCTGTGTCTTCTAGACAGGCTGCATGGCATTCTCCTGAATGTCTACTCTGTACTTCCATGCATGCCAGGTTCCTGCCATGCTTTGAGAGCTGTAGTTTAACCCAGAAAGACAGACTGTGACAGGAAGCCTGTCTGTGAAGTGGTGGATTTCACAGTGGGCTTGTATTGGGTTGGACAGGATATTAAATTGCCCAGGCATCCTAATCTGCAAGGTTTTCCCTCTCTTCCATATGCTCTAAATCACAGAGAACCATCATCTCTTCCCAACCCTGAGTTTCATGAAGGAGAAACATACCATGTTCAGAACACGCCTCTGCTGAGGTGCCAAACTTGGGACAGCCTTTCTTAATGAGGCAGTGTTCTCGCAAGTTGTGCTGGCCCAGTGCAGTGCCGCTGGCCCAGTGCAGTGCCGCTGGCCCAGTGCAGTGCCGCTGGCCCAGTGCAGTGCCGCTGGCCCAGTGCAGTGCCGCTGGCCCAGTGCAGTGCCGCTGGCCCAGTGCAGTGCCGCTGGCCCAGTGCAGTGCCGCTGGCCCAGTGCAGTGCCGCTGGCCCAGTGCGCCCGTGGTGCAGATACTCACTGGAAGAAGATGCTTGAGTCGAAGCCTATTTGTGAAAGAAGGCAATTTGACTTTCAGATGTTGCCTTTTTCCTTTCTGCAAAATGGAAATGATGATATTTCTTGAACTTTCTTTGCTCTTGAGGTCAGATCTAATCTTAGAAAAAGCTTGAAGACAATAGTGTTTGCATTTTTTCCCAACGCTTGCAGTTTAGGAGACCACTGAGTTAGGTCTGAGTTGGCTGCCTTTGGCTTGCAAGCTTCCTTACTCAAGGGTGTCAATTGCAGATCAGACAGCATCTCCTGCCTGGCCTCAGCCACAAGTTGTCTCCAGTTGGAGACAACTGCTCTTCTGCTGATTGCTGGCTGCAGCTGATTTGACTTTGTGATGAGGAATAACTGCAGTGACTCTGGTCATTGTGATCTTTTGTTTTGTTTTCTATAGTGCTTTCTTCTCAGTCTAAATTGTCGTAGCTAATGTACCACATCAAGGTGCAAAACTTCTGCCTTGCAATTTTTCAGTTTTGAAGACCACTAAAAACATTCTGGTCAACGAATGTCAAATTTCCAGTAAGAACTTGGTACCCTCCTGAAGTGGCAACTCTTATGGTGAAAACCACAAACCCATTTGGTCTGGCCAGAGGCTTTCATCTCCTCAGTTCAGCTGAGTAAATGGTTCCTATGGTTCACCCTCACCCCCTCCCACTGCTGTGTTTACTAACACAGTAGCAGGATCCAAGATAAAGGAGTTAAAATCTGGTTTCTCTCTGTTCTTGTCTTCCTTTTTCCCTACATTTGAGGACATGACCCTTTCACACAAATGTTTTGGGTTTTTTTACTTTTGCTTTCCCAAATTCTAGTCCTGTTGTGGAATGTATGGAGGCAGCAAATAAATGAGACTTAAAAATGACATAATTACATTTTTCAGTAAATATGAAATTATCTTATTAGTGTTGTAATGAAAAGACTATCCACCCACTCCTGGGGGAAAATGCAAACCAACAGCTGACAGAAAACAATAGTGTGAGCAATTAATGCTTTTGGTATCTGCTGAGGCAGTAAAACCTTGCTTCACAGAGTGTCTGTGCCAGATATCCATGCCCAGTTCCTTTTGGATTTTGGCATTGCAGATCCTTGCAGCAAGGCAAGTTTTCTGCATCGAAGGTGACAAACAGACTTGGCTACTGCAGTCTGGATCCAGATCTATGTTAACTGCTTTTAGAAGGTAACCAACATGGGGAAGAGATGGTGCTGGGGATGTCTGGGAGGGAGGAGTGATCCAGTGCATGGAGGAATTGCTGCCTTACACTCTATGGATGTACGCTTAGAATTCCTCAGCTGGATGGGACAAAGTACTGGAAAACACAGCGAACAGCCCAACTGAGAGGGCTGCCGCCTGGGTGGCAAAAGGCCTCAATTCCATAGAATCACAAAGGCTGTAGAAGACCTTTAAGATTGAGTCCAACTGTAACCCAACTACCATGACCACTAAAACATGTCCTTGTGGACTTGTTTGTCTCTCTTGTAGGAAGCTGCCTTGGCCTTCTGTACCTTGAAGGGAATCTGATTTGCCTTTTCATCACACTCCTTACCACCAACAGCTCTCCTTGCTTTGTTCTTCTGTGGAGTTTTGCTATTCCAGACAAGATGGGGGAGGCTTTTATTATGGGTTAATTGTCTGCTGTCTATGGACCTCCATCTGAGTTCTATCCCTAGCTATTAGATTCATGGACAATAGAATCCCAGGGCAAGCACTGGGGAGAGGGCCAGGGTCGCATGTGGAGTGCCCATTGGGATTGTGCCACTCTCAACCAAGGTAAACCTTGGAAGAGGGGCAGCTTTCATGGCTATGTGAACGAGTAGGGAAGTGCTGATCTGATGAGTGTTGTGGAATTGATGGAGGGAACACCAGCTAGTTAAAAAAAGCCCTACTGCTGAGGACTTATGTAGAGCAAAAAGATCCATGTACAGTAACATCGAAGCAGCAAGAATGCAATTTTAATGTAAGCTATTGCTGCTACCATGGGGAATTTTTATGTTGTCATATTAGGTGCCAAAGAATCCAAAGTCTCAGCCAGAGAACAGCCTGTTTGGTTTATAGGTTTGGGTTGTTTTTTTTCTGGGGTTTTTTGGTGTTTGTTTTTTGTGTGTTTTGTTTTGTTTTAATTTAATAAAATTTGACAAGAAAATGTTGTGCTCTTGGCGTTAGAGCATCGCAGGAAAGGAGTGGTGAGTGATTTAAGATGCTCTATAGGCCAGCCCTTACATGGACTAATGTATTTATTCTTACATTTCTGTTTTATTATAATAATCTTAGAATTCCATTCTGTATCCCTCACAAACCATAGTGAGCTGTCAAAGGGAATACAGTGAAGGTGGTGAGACACTGGAGTCGATTGCCTGAGGAGGTCATAACCTGGTCTACTGGGAGGGGTCCCTGCCCATGGCGGGGGGCTTAGAACTAGATGATTTCTAAGGTCCCTTCAAACCTAAGCCTTTGTATGAATATGTGTCTATACAGATATCTCACTGCTATTGGTATCAGGGCACTTCTCATGCTAAGGGTTTGCACTCTGAGCAGTGGTGAAAGGTGGGAATGTAACCGTCAGCAATGAAAAGAGATTCAAGACCCAGCAGCTAAGGTTTGCAACCCCTGAAGAGATGAAGATGCCTGACTAATGTGGGGGGGAAAAGAACTTGCACTAAATGAAAAATGAACCTTTTGGACCTTGCAATATGGTACTGTGAAGTAGTGAAGAATACAAGGAGACTGTGGATGAACACCTTCCTGTAAAGCAGGAGCTTTTTTTCAGCCTTTCTTTTATAGTCAGTTTGTCCTCTGCCAGTTCTGGCTTGAAAGAAGAAATGGTGTTTTCTCTTTCATGAGCCCTCAGTGCAGTCCATCAGTAGTCCCAGAGTGTGGTAATCTCAGAATGTTAGGGCTGGAAGTGGCCTCCAGAGATCATCTAGGCCAACCCCCCTGCCCAAGCAGGATCACCTGGGACAGACCACACAGGAACACATCCAGGTGGATTTTGAAAGTCTCCAGAGAATGAGTCTCCACAACCTCTCTGAGCAACCTGTTCCAGGGTTCTGTCACCCTCACCATAGAGCAGTGTCTCCTCATGTTGAGGTGGAACCTCCTGTGTTCCATCTTGTACCAGTTATTCCTTGGGCACCACCAAAAAGAGCCTGGCACCTTCATCTTGACACCCACCCCTCAGATATTTATAGACATTGATAAGGTGCCCTCTCAGCCTTCTCTTCTCCAGACTAAGCAGCCTCAGCTCTCTCTTTCCTCGTAGTAGAGATGTTCAAGTCCCCAGTCATCCTTGTAGCTCTATGTTGCACTCTTTCCAGCAGATCGCTATCTTGAACTGGGGAGCCTAAAACTGGATACAGTATTCCAGGTGTGGTCTCACCAGGGCAGAGTAGAGTGGGAGGAGGTTGCAGCTTCCTCTGCGCTGGGGTGCTGAAGATACTGTGCTAGCAAAACCAGATGACACAAAGAGGAGTGAGCCTCTTTGGAGAAGAGCCCTGGCAGACTTGCATGCATCTTAAATGTGTGCCTGGTAATGAATGTGCTGTGAAGGAGACATGAACATCTGGTCACTTCATTCTAGTATTTCTTAATTTATAAGGATATGAAAATTTGAACATGATATTCGAGATAAAGTTACCAATCTGATAAGACTGTTGTTCCCCATGAGTGAGCATTGTTCTTGTGAACAGGGGATAGAACTATTACTGCATCAACTGTGCCTGGAGCTCATTAGGAATGTACATTTCTGAGCTCAAAATCTACTTGATTTATGACTTTAAACTCGGTGTATGAGTGTCCCAAACTCTCTGCTACTGTCTCTCCCAGTAAACTGCAGAAGTGCTGTGTGACGAGGAAAAGACTGTTCTCCAAAGTGTTCTGTGTGTGATTTGAAGAGCATCTGACTATTTATTGTAAGAGTCCAAACATTTGATACACGGTGTTTCATGTGTTGCATGCCTGGTGTGTGGATGTACTTTCTGGGGTGCTCTGGGTGGGCAGGGTTGGAAAAGAGGCAGTTTATCTCCAAGGTGGTCAGTACCAACTGGCAACTCATTTGGGAAAACCTCTCAAAGTCTTCACAAAACCTGAGAGCAAATTAGGTGATGAAAGTTTTAAAGACTTCACTTTCATGGGAAGAGGATAACTGTTAATGAACATCAGCAGCACTAAGGCCTGGTGACCCTGACTGAAGAAACTGACACCCACTCAACGCCTACTTCTGTTTTTCTTTGCCTTTGAAATGTTCAGTGCTCCTGCCTTTGTTTCAAGCTCTGCCTCCCTGCCCATCTGTTAGCTGAGAGGTAGGCTTCTGTAAGGTGAAGTTCTGTGATGGGCTTCTGTGTCCCCTGTGTGCTGGTGGCATCTCTCTCCAGCTCCTGATTCGTGGAGTGGCTGCAATGGCCTGAGACAAGCTCTTTGGTTTGCTTTTCTTCTGTTGCCTTGCAGAAGACATGATCCCAAGGTAAATTGCTACGTATTTAAGCTGTGAGGCCTAAGTGAGACAGATGCTAGCTGTTGAAGGCAGCCTTTTAAGGCAAAGGGTGCACAGCATGTGGGTTTGGTTGGGAAAAAAAAAAAAAGTCTCTTGCTGGCTGTGGACCAGCTTCCTGTTGTGGTCCTGGCCAGCTCTCCAGCTTGGCCCACAGCTCCTCCGTGGCACCTGGCAGCAGGGCCAGAAAGGGGACACTATGCTGGTGTCTCTGGTATGGCAAGGTGAATGAGACTGCTGTGAAGGGAGGAGGACTTAAAGGCAGAAAGGATTAAAAAGTTCTGGATATGATTCTGTGGGGTCGGGAGAGACAACAAGGCTGAGCTGACTCTTTGAGCTGTTGCTCTCAGATTCTGGCTTTCTGTGAAATGTGAAGAAATAGAGCGAAGGTCTACTATGGAAGTTTGGAGTCAGGATGAGTGCCATCATCCTAGGACACACAACCAAGCTTTTGTGCAATTATTCCCCCTAAGAACACACTGCTTGATCTTGATTTTATATTTTCCTGGAGACTGAAGCATTGTTCATTGATGCTTACCAAGACCTTGAGTGTTTTTTCTTGGGGAAAAAAAAAGGAAAAATAAAGTCCTTTGGAAAGTATCACATTGTGTAATTACGGTGGTGTTACGTTTTGTTTTGTTTTTCCTTTAAGTTGCCACTTAATGCCATGCTAGCTGAAGTACTGCACAGCCAGACAGGGATGCCAACAGGGGCAGGAGTCTTCTGGATCAGTAAATTTGGTCTGAAGAATTTTCAGGGCAGAAAAAGCACCTCCATCTCTGCCCTGTAACAAAATTACAGTAAACTAGAAAGAGAATTCTGTTAATCAGAATAGTCAATTGGGGAATCATTAGCTCTGATTTTAAACACTATTTGTAATTTGCTTTAGGGTCTGTAGCCTAATTCTTTCCTTTGAGTTAATTAAAGTATGCTTGAGTATGACAGACATTTCCAACTCTTCCCGTGATCCAGGAGGAAGGGTAGGTTTTTTTTGTCATCCTCCGTCAAGTACAGAGGCTCTGAGCACAGAAGAATTTCACTACAATGCTGCAAGGTTGTTTACCTTAGCTCCTTCACAAAAGATAATCCAACAAATTACATTAATTATAAACCAATATGTTCTGTTCAATTCCCACATGAGCCAAACCTGGGTATGAGCATCTGCTCTTATTTTCTGAGCTGGGTTTTGAGGACAAGACTCACAACAATGCTCAATCCATAATTAACAGAAAAATTAAAGATGCAACATCCCTTGCATCCTGCTTTTTGAAGCAGCATGTTTAAAAATATACATGCACTGTCCTGGCAGTTTTTATTCAACATAAAAAAAAACAATACTCTATTGTTACCCCTGGTGTGTTTTTGTTTGTTTGAAATATTTACATTTATGTTAGGCTTAAAATAAACATGTAAATACTTTCCATAAGAGAAAAAAAAATAAAAATCATAATTCCCTCTTGTGCTACTTTTTTTTTTTCCCCTCCTTCTTTCCAATTGTTTCTCTCCCTCCCCCCCCAAAGATGACCTCTTTTCATGGAATGTGGTTTATTCTGCATTAAGCATATTGTTTTCTTTATGAAACAAGGACTGCTCGGGCTCCTTCTTAGTTTTATTTTTTTAAGTGGCATATTTTTCCAGTTTCATTTCATAACAGGAAACAAAAGAGAACGTGATTATTTGACCTGGTTACCAAAGAAATATTTGGCTAATAAAAATCCCATTAGCCCTGTGCCAAGTTGTGCTGGTTGTTGATGGTAAACATGCCCATACAATTACAGCCCATTTGCATGGTGGAGCAAAGGGACAAAAAGCACTTTTGTGGTTTAGGCACTAGACTGGCACTTGAGATAAGAGATCGGTTCCCAGCTGTGCAGCAGACTGATTTTGAACAGGCAGCAAATTTCCGTGGCTTGCTTTTGCAGAAGGGATTAATAACGCTGCTTTTCTCCCATCTTCCATCTTGTTTCTGTAGAGGCTGAGCTCTTGAAGGCTGCTTGCCCCCAGCACTGGGCCTGTTGTGGGCCCTCATACTTTGTCCAGGGGGATAGCTGTGTCACCTTGACCTCAGACTCCTGGAGGAGCACAACTGAATTCATAACTTACTCCAGGGGATTTATTAATTGGCTCTTAATAGAGCTCATGAAATGTAAATGGAATAAAAGATTACATGGTTGCTGCTATCTGTTTCAGGGGGGAGGAGATTAATTTGTTGATAATGAAGGTCTTTCCTTTGTTCCTCCTACAGAATCATTCATTCAGGTTGGAAAAATCCAACCACATTGACTCTACTCTGCAAAGTTCGCCCTTAAACCATCTCCCCAGTCACCACATCCAAACAACCTTTAAACACATCTAGGGTTCGTGACTCAACCACCTCCCTGGGCAGCACATTCTAATACCTGACCACTATTGCTGGGAAAAAAATTTTCCTAATGTCCAGTCTAAACCTGCCCTGGTGCAGTTTGAGGCCATTCCCTCTTGTTCTACCATCCAGAGACCAGCACCAACCTCTCTACAATGTCCTTTCAGGTAGGTCTCCCCTTCAGCCGCCTCTTCTTCAGACTAGTCATCCCCAGCTCCTTCAGCTGCCCTTCATCAGATTTATTCCCCAGCTTCATTGCCCTTCTCTGCACTGGCTCCAGCACCTCCACATCTCTCTTGTATTGAGGTGCCCAAAACTGGACACAATACTCAGGTGTGGCCTCACCAATGCTGAGTACAGGGGGACAATCTCCCCCCTACTCCCACTGGACACAGCATTTCTAATACAAGCCAGGATGCCATTGGCTTTCTTGGCTGCTTTGGCACACTGCTTGCTCATATTCAGCTGCTTGTTGATTGGAACCCCAGGGTCCCTTTCTGCTAGACAGCTTTCCAGCCACACTCCTTGTGTTTGTCTGTGGCCACCAATGGTGCTGTGAAGCAGCTTGTTGGTATGTCCCAGCCTTGCACTTGCCCATCCTGCCCATGAGTGCCCTCCTTTCCAGGGACCCTCATGTTGCTGCTGTGAACTAGACTATGGTTGCCACCCCGTTGTAGTGCTTCCCATAGCACTGTGCTGTGCAGCAGCCTGTGCAGGCTTGCTGTCTTTCCTGCACTTCATGCAGGCCTTGTTTTGATGAATAAATAATTGACAATAAAACAATAGAAATTCATTAACTACAGGGGAAAAGAAATAACACTGAAAAGCCTAACATGTTGGGAAGCATTTCTTCTGGAAAGAGAGAGAGAGACAGGCACCATTTCTCGAAAGCCAAGACATGTAGCCTCTGGAAGTTCAGAGATGTTGCCTCTGTTCCCCAAGCTGTTCTGTTCCCCTGGGACTGGCAGCATGGATTCAGTTGTGAGCAAGCTGCAGAGCAGGATGTGGTGAATCAGAAGCTCTATGGGCTCCCTGCCTGGCAGTACTCAGAGCTGGTAGGGCAGTCCAAAGAAGCTCAGAGCTTTTCTGGAGTGGCTGGTGGGTGCAGAGGATCTTTCTTGTTCAGCCTTGCTTGTGTGAGGGGCCCTGAGCCGGGGGGTAATGCTCAGGAAGTAGCTCCTGCTAAACCCTTGGATCTTCCAAGCTTCTTGTTCTCGTGTTCTTGGTGCCTGTCTGAGAACTAGGAAAACTCCAACCCTTTCTAGGTGAGGGTGTAAGGTGGGTGTTAACAAGCAGGAATAAATCCTCCAGATGTGAAAGGTTGTGGTGGGCTCTGATAACTGGGCACAGAAGTACCATGAGTAACAGGTATGTGGGAATGCAGGATGCTCCTACCCACAAGAGGGGACCAGGCCTGATGGGAGGCTCACCCAGGGAGTTGTTCACCTCTCTTCTGCAGGGCACTGGTGTGGGGAAGAACCTCTGTCTGTGGCAGCTGCTTCAGTGTGGCCCATGCCACCCACAGAGGTAGGGCTTGCTTAAGCTTCTCCTGCCCCTCATGGGTTAGTAGTGGCCTTGAGGTTGAGTCATAGAATCATAGAATGGTCTGGGTTGGAAGGGACCTCTGAAGGTCATCTAATCACAGTGCATGAGAGGTTGGAAGGGAACTCAAGAGATCATTGGTCCAACCCTCCTGCCGCAGCAGGATCATTTAAGGTAGTCCACACAAGAATGCATCCAGGTGAGTTTTGAAATTCTCCAGAACCTCTCTGTTCAGCCTGCCTGTGAAGAAGTTTCTCCTTATGTTGAGGTGAAATCTTCTGTATTCGAGCTTGAACCTATTGTTCCTTGTCTTATTAGTGTGCACTACCAAAAAAGATTGGCCCTCTCCACTTGATGCCCACTTCTGAGATATTTATATACATTGATCAGATGCCCTCTCAGTCTTCTCAAGACTAGTTCGACCCTCTTTGCAGTAAGCAGGGGCATCCTCAACTAGATCAGGGTCTTCAGGTGTGATTTCCTTCAAGCAACATCTGTGTCTTCCTGGGCTATAAACACCTAAATAAAATATTCTCTGTAAGAGAAACTTTCAGTCTCAACCTTCCTCCAAATCTGAAACATCAACAGGCAGCTCACTGTCTCTCCCATCTTTGATTGTTTCTCCTCCCCTTTCAACTGTGCTCCTTGAATTCTGGGCCACGCACATGCTCCTTTGCTGGGAGCATGAAGGTTTCAGCTGCACACTTGCAGAGAAGCCTCCTGCCTTCGGTGTTGCTCTTGGGAAGAAAGATGTGTGTTCCCTGTGCAGCTAAGGCATGTGCTGTGCAGCAGCCCTTGCTTGGTAGGGCTCTGAAAATGACTTTAGAATGAAAGAGTGTGAAGGCTGCATGCCCCAATGTGTGATATTAAAACACTCAGAACTGGATGAAATGGAGCCCAGTTTTCACCACAAATGCGCGGAGGCTGTTCTTCTTGTTTGAAGACTCCCTTCTTGCCAAATCCCATCTTTCCACACTCAGCTGCTGTAAAAAAAAAAAATTAAAAAATTCCTTGTGTATGTATATATTTATATAGTTGAATGATTTTTTAAATTTTTTTTTTATCACATGTGATACAGAAATACTCAGAAATACTGCCTTTTGGCAGGGGCTCAGCTTGTAGATGTTGGCTTCCTAACGTATTGTAAAGTTAGGAGTGACTGCAAGTGACATTTACACCCCGTAAATCTGGGAGGGAAGTGTCAAGGTCAAAACCCCAAGACCTTCAAAGCTGGGAAATGACAGAATTAATAATTGAACCAAGCTCTTTGTGTGCCTGTGTAGTTATAATTGTGGTTGCAGGACTGATTTTTTTTTTTTTTTTTTTTTGATTGCACAGGACCTGTCTCGTCTGGTGTGTAGGTGGTTATTCAGTCTTGCTAGCACCATGTGTTAATCTTCACCACCAGAGCCCTGCTGAGTTATCTATACTTCTCTGAGCTGGGAGCGGGTCAAGGCCATGAGACTCTGAAATGAAGCGTTCCCTGACATAGAGTCTGAAGCAGCCAGGCCCTATGAAATGGGTGGCTACTCATGTGACAAGTTGTGTTGGGTTCTCAGGTGTGCAGAGTAGGGTGGACACCATAGCCTGTTGCTTTTTCTGTCCTTCAGCCCCAGAAATTTGAGGCAGCTCTAGCTGGTCAATATAATAGTATCATAGTATCAGTCAGGGTTGGAAAGGACCACAAGGATCATCTACTTCCAACCCCCCTGCCATGGGCAGGGACACCCCACACTAGGATCAGGCTGGCCAGAGCCTCATTCAGCCTGGTCTTAAACACCTCCAGGGACAGGGCCTCGACCACCTCCCTGGACAACCCATTCCAGGGCTTCCAGGTCAAATATGGACCAGTGAAGCTCCTAGAACTGCAAAAGAGACTCAGATAGCAGTGTGGTAGTGGGGAAGGACAAATCTAGATGAAGAGCAGGGTGTGAATATGTGTGGTTGTGTTCCTGTGGGACCTACAGACATCTGCAGAGGTTTCTGGACAGCCTGCAGTTTGGATAAATAGGCCTGACTGTGTTTCCCATGAATGCAGGTGTCCCAAGATGGAATGCACTAGTGTTTCTCAGATGAAAGTTGCAATAATTACCTTACTTTAAGGGAAAGGTAGAGCATGGGGATGCACCTTCTCATCCCTGGCCCACCTTTGCAGTTGGTTTTCTTTTCAAGCGACCTCCAAAGGGAGAGGTCCCCACACCTCCTGCCATAGAGGTCTTGCTCAAGCAATTATTTTTTTTCCCTTTAATAATTAAAAGTAATTACTATGTAATCAAGGCAGTTTCTTTCTGTGCTATTCCTAATGTTGCTGGAGAGCAATTGCTCAATGTCTTTTCCATAACCTCTTTTGGAAGAGCTTTATCATGTAATCTGTTGTTTCTAAACAGAAGTTTACAATGAAATCTGTCACTTGGAGCACAGACTCAAAACACAAAGGCATGTCTGTGTGTTATTTCCTTGGTTCTGCATTGCAGAACCTTTTGGAACCCACCACAAATCCAAAGGAAAACCTTATAAAGTATTTTTACATTATTGGATTTTGGAGTTATTTTCAGTTTGGGGGGTATTAGGTTTCTACATATTATAGTTGGCTTAAGTTTTCTTGTTTGCTTGAGGTTTTCTTCTCTCAGCTTTTTTTTTTTTTAAATGGAATTCCTTGTTTTTCCTAAATTCTTTCTATTTTAAAGCAATGTGTTTATTACACTTGGATCCTTATTTTGGAGTTGCTTCATTTACTGGAGGATTAAATGGCATTTCTGCATGTGTAAGGAGTTTAACAAAATTGAGTGGCGTTTATTGAATGATCTTGTTTTTTATTTATCCAGAAAGCACACTAGGATATTACTCAGTAAGGCTCAAGTCAGATTTTTATCTGAGGTCCTGGCCTGTGCTGCAGACAAAACCAAGAGTGAATTAAACAAGAACCATCAGTAACAACTCTGTAAAATCAACTTGTGAAGTAAGTTCAAACTGTGAGTGAAGTGGAAGAAAACTAAAAGAGAATGAAGAAAACCAAGCCTTCTCTCAGGCCAGTAAGAGGGAAGTTGGTGATAGTGTGACTGAGGGCAGAATTAGCCCATCTGCCAAGTGCCTCTGAGCGGTAGGGATGTCACCTGCCGCCCGCATCCCAGGAAGGCTTTAGGCCAGACTCTGACCTGATTTTCACCCTGTGCAGCACTAACTGCAGTCTGTCTGCACAGATACAGGTTAGAGAGGGATTTGCCCGGGTGAGTTTCTAACCAGAAGTAAATATAGGAGCACCGTTTCTGATTTCTGTAAGCTCTGAAATGATGTTTGCCTCTGTGAAGGTAAGCTCCTTGCGGTGCTTGCTGGAGGTGCCAGGCTAACAGCCCTGGATGATGCATCCATTACAGCAGCAGTGTGAGCTTCACCAAGCTTTCACTCCCTGCTCCAGCCAGTTAGTTCTGTCCTCAGGGTCTCTGCTGTGACAGCCAGAAACAGACTAAATTTATTGATCGAGACAAAATCAATGTGCAGCACTGTGGTTTGGCAAGTGCAGACCAGCTGTCTGTAAAGCAGCGTGGCTCTTCCTGGTCATTCTCCAAAAGAATGTAGGTACCTCTCAGTGTGGGTGACCTGCCTTGTGATCTGCAGCTGGTGGAAATCACTAGGGGGCTAATAAACCAAATATATGTCAGAGCAGCACAGAGGTTGTTCTGGGTTATGTCTCTTGGCTTAGGAGGGTTTCAAACATGATGTGACATAAACTTGCACCGAATAGCCTAGATTATGGAGAAAGGTTTTGACTTGCTTGAAGGTATTTGTTAGGTGTCTGGCTCTTGTGGTACCAATGAATTTAAGGAAGTGTCATGAACTCCCCTCACCAAGTTCAGAGCTGTTGACCTGGCTTCATGTAGAGGTGATCTCTCTGATCCTCTGCAGGGCTGTTTTGCCCCTGTGGACACATGTTTCTAGAAACCAGGGACTGCTTTGGTCACGCCCAAGCTTTTTCTCACTGTGTCCCTTTGGTTGTGTTTAGAGGAGGAGGCTGTTCTGAAGCAGCTGGCTGTTTCCAGGGCGTGCAACTGTGTATGACAGCGCATGCTTTTACTTTTTAATGAACTATTTCCCCTGGCTTCATCTTAACTTCCACAGTCTATTTTTGTTGTTATAATGACACTGGTCAGTGAAGCTCAGAGGAAATCAGTCATCAAAATGCATGGTGCTGAAGTAGTGTTTCTGCTGTGGTGGGGGATTGTGTTAATGCCTTTGGAGATTTCTTGCTGTTGTCACTGCTGCATCCACGCCATAATGCAGAACTACCTAAATTGAACCAAGAGGCAAAATTTGGAGCTATGTAACTGAGTTACCTAAGGAAGATTTCTTGGGACATTAATTTTAACTGGTGCTAGAACAGTCAAAGTGACCCCTAATATGTTCTGTTGGGATGCCTGGCATCTGTTATCTTACTTTGATGCACAGGATTTGCTTCCTCTGTTTCCTCACAAGCAAAACTGACCTGGAATCAGTGACACCTTAATATTCTGAAAATAGAGAACACCACCAAAATAACAGGGTTTTGGAAATTAAGGTTATTTTAATTGGTCATTTACTGTCACATCTTGGTTTGATAGAGTCCACCCATATTGACCACACAGAGCTTTTTGCTTGATTGGCTGTTTCCAAACTTCTCTCTTTTGCTTTCCTCCATCTCCAGGTGCTCCTTTTGCACATTGCTCTGGTCTGTTTCTCCATGTGTTCTGGAATTTGTAAACCTGGCCTGTGAACTGTAGCTCTGCAATGTATAGTCAGATCATAGCAAACAAACTGGGTTTCCTAAACCCTACAGAAATACTCATGGGTGTCTTCCAGCAAGCTCCACGCCCTCTCCCCCCAATTCTCGCAATCCTTTATCCCTGTGGTTTATCTAGGATATTCCTCTTGTTTCTGTTTCCTTCACTTGCTTCATCTCTTATCTCTGCTCAGTTCCTCCATATCTTTTCAGAAAGACCTGAGTACAGGCTGAGCCACTGGAGGGAAAATATGTGCAAGGTCAAATGCTGTAACTTCCTCAGCCATGGAGAGCCATCAGGTCCTGCCTGACCAACCTGATCTCCTTCTGTGATCAGGTGACCCACCTGGTGGATGTGGGGAAGACTGTGGATGTAGTCTACCTGGACTTCAGCAAGGCCTTTGACACCGTCCCCCACAGTAAACTCCTGGCCAAGCTGTCAGCCCATGGCTTGGACAGCAACACTCTGTGCTGGGTTAGGAACTAGCTGGAGGGCTGAGCCCAGAGAGTGGTGGTGAATGGTGCCACTGCCAGCTGGCAGCCAGTCACTAGTGGTGTACCCCAGGGATCAGTGTTGGGCCCAATCCTATTCAATGTCTTTATTGATGATCTGGATGAGGGGATTGAGTCCATTATCAGTAACTTTGCAGATGACACCAAGTTGGGAGCAGGTGTTGATCTGTTAGAGGGTGGAAGGGCTCTCCAGAAGGATCTCGACAGACTGGGCAGATGGGCAGAGTCCAACATGATGGCATTCAACAAGTGCAAGTGCCAGGTGCTGCACTTAGGCCACAACAACCCCAGGCAGTGCTACAGGCTGAGGTCAGAGTGGCTGGAGAGCAGCCAGGCAGAAAGGGACCTGGAGGTACTGGTTGACAGCTGACTGAACATGAGCCAGCAGTGTGCCTAGGTGGCCAAGAAGGCCAATGGCATCCTGGCCTGCATCAGAAATAGTGTGGCCAGCAGGAGCAGGGAAGTCATTGTGCCCCTGTACTCAGCACTGGTTAGGCCACACCTTGAGTACTGTGTCCAGCTCTGGGCCCCTCAATTCAAGAAGGTCATTGAGAGTCTTGAGTGTGTCCAGAGAAGGGCAACAAGGCTGGGGAGAGGCCTTGAGTACAAGCCCTATGAGGAGAGGCTGAGGGAGCTGGGGTTGTTTATCCTGGAGAAGAGGAGGCTCAGGGTAGACCTTACTGCTCTCTATATCTACCTGAAAGGAGATTGTAGCCAGGTGGGGTTTGGTCTCTTCTCCCAAGCAACCAGCACCAGAACAAGAGGACACAGTCTCAAGCTGTGCCAGGGGAAGTTTAGGCTCAAGGTGAGGAGAAAATTCTTCACAGAAAGAGTAATTGGCCACTGGAATGTGCTGCCCAGGGAGGTGGTGGAGTCACCCTCCCTGGAGGTGTTCAAAAAAGGATTGGACATGGCACTTGGTGCCATGGTTTAGTTAGTCATGAGATGTTGGGTGACAGGTTGGACTTGATGATCTCTGAGGTCTTTTCCAACCTTATTGATTTTGTGATTCTATTCTTGCACAAAACTGTCTTCTTCCTTCCTGTTTATGAGCGAGCAGCAAGAGCCTGTGCTGCTTGACTCTACAATTGGGAAGCCCTACTTTCTTCCTCAATTTTTTAAAAGTTGATTATATTTTTACCTGAAAACAAATTTGTCAGCTTCAGATGCCTTGTTAACATAAAATTATGGCAACAACAACTTGTAGGCTGTAAAATTTATGAAAATAAAAATGGATTAATATTTGATGAGGCATCCATAAAAAGAGACTTAATTCTTCATGTATGATTTATGAACTTTGGGGGCCATTTTATCTTGTTCTTACCTTCTATAGCAGCCCCTGAGAGCTGTGGTGCAGATCCACCTGTCAGAGTAGGAAGGGCTTTCCTTTTTCCTAGGAGCTCATTTTCTCCTGCGGGCGTGGACTGAGCCCTCCAGTGCTGCAGACCACAGTTCGCACTGCAGACCACAGTTCGCACTGCAGACCACAGTTCGCACTGCAGACCAGCCTGCTCATGCTGTGGGATCAAGCTACAGGTTGGAGCTGAAGCCCAGAGGTCAGCCTCTGGCGGAGGACCCAGCTACATCTTCAGTGGGGTGGCACTGAATGTCCCCCACAATTGTCCAGCCTTCACATGAAGAGAGTTACATGCTCCTTTGCTGCTCCTTGCTGAGGACAGAGGAGGGAGTCTGATGGGAGAACTTTGTGGTGCAGATGATGTAAAGAGCAGTAACTGCTCAGGCTTTTGATTAGTTATGTTTATGTCTTGGTGTGAAGATATAGGCATTCTGTATGTAACATACATGAATAGGTTCCTTCTGTTCTTATGGACACACAAAAGCTCTTTTCCTTCTCTTCAGCTGCCCTGGTTACATTTTTCCCCCTCCTCCTCCCCCTGCCTCCATAGTCTATTATACATAGAAGATATTTGGGTAGACATGGTAGATGGAGCCTCTCCTTTTGCTTGGGAAATCAGGAAATAAACGTTGGCAATGACTATCAAAGCAACAGAAACTCTTTCTGTGCTCCACCAGCAAACAAGTACTTAAAGGGCCTTCTCATTAGTGAGTGTTGCTGCAGGCAATAATGTGAGGTGTAAAAGTCACTTTGCCAGAGATCAACTTTTGATAAATATATTTTAATTTCTTTGAGGTTTCAAAGTACAACAACCATTGTTGAATAGGTGCAACTGCAAGCGCATTAAATAGCCTTCAACTCTTCACATTTGTATTGAACATCCTCTCCAGGAGTGGCATCTCATGTTACCATGGAAACCAAACTGACATTTCAAAAATACATTTATTGCTGGGTCACCAGGCTAGGAATTCTGAAAGAGAAAAGGTTAGAATATTTGCCTATCTCAGAGAGATTACACAGTTTGCTGTATTCCTTTGGAGGAAAGAAACACATGGCGTCGTGGGGAGATAGCAAGCTCCAGCTTGATCCGGCTTGAAGATATTTTGACAAGATGGTGGCAATGTTACAGGTCAATAAAGTGTGTCTCAATATCTGGGATTGTGCAAAGTGGCTAAAACTGTGTCTTGAATCAAGACCTTTACTCAGCCAGTTCATGATCCTAAGGACTTTGTTGTGGCTTTCATAATTGCAGTGGTTGTTCTCTACTTTGTCATCATGCTTGAAATTCAAGACTCATGTCAAGATTTTTATCTCATAATCAGGAAAAAAAAACCTTGCTATCTCCGGAGCTGTGCTAGAGTTTTAGCCCAAATACTGGAACTAGTGTAACTGAGGAATCAGTGCTAACATTTGGTACTGAAGAACGAGTGCCTGTATTTTAAAAAAAGAAATATGTAATTCAAGTAGTCTTTTATTAAGGTAGGCCAAATGCTGTTCTTTAATCAGAATCACAGAATGGTCTGGGTTGGAAGGGACCTCCACAGTTCATCCAGTCCAACCCCCTCTGCACTAAGTAGGGGCATCCTCAATTAGATCAGGCTGCCCAGAGCCCTGTTGAGCCTGTCCTTGAATAGATCCAGGAATGGGGCCCCAACCAGCAACCTGGGCAACATGTTCCAGTGTTCCACTACCCTCATGGTAAAGAATTTATTCCTGATGTCCATGTTCCACTACCCTCATGGTAAAGAATTTATTCCTGATGTCCATGTTCCACTACCCTCATGGTAAAGAATTTATTCCTGATGTCCATGTTCCACTACCCTCATGGTAAAGAATTTATTCCTGATGTCCATGTTCCACTACCCTCATGGTAAAGAATTTATTCCCGATGTCCAATCTAAATCTTCTCTAATGCCTTGGTGTGGCTCTGTAGTTGTATGTTTAAAATGAAATACTGAAAAAGTGAAAATGCTGATCATCCAAAGTGAAACTCTGCTGCTTCCAGGGATTTGCCTTTTACATGGGGTTGTTGGAAGCTAGTAATGGTTGGAGAGAGAATTATGGCCTGTAGTGAGGTTGTTGCCATTTGTATTTGGAGTGTTGTGCATACACACAAGAAAAAGAGTGAGGGCTGGGGAAATGTGATTTTGGTGAATTCCAGTGCACTAAAGTGATATACTGAGCAACTGCAATGAGTGTCTGGGTGGAGAGGTGCCTCTGGTGCTGTCGTGGAGGTAGCTGGAAGAGAGTCAGGTGTCTTCTGTGAGCCCTGGCTGCTCCTGCAACCACTTAGAAGGGCTTTTCAGCCTCCAGTTCAGAGTTGGCTTCTAGGTGGACAGCCTGGTGTGCAGACCCCAGAGGTCTGTCTGCCCATTTTCTGTAGATGTGTATCCACAGAGAATCACCATGCATATTTTGTCAGACAAAGAAGTGCTGTTGGACTGGAGTCACTCTGCACTTCTAGGTCTGTATATTTGCCACTTGTCCAACAGGAATGGTTTTGAGGTGTGGTGAAGGGAGAACTGCTTGACTCAAAGCTATCTCAGAAGCAGCATTAATTATGGTGCCAAGCTGAATTGTCACTGTGGCATGTGGAAACAGGGGAGGAGTGCCTCCCATCAATATCCATGGACTAGTCCTGTGAGGAAACCCTCAAGGACCACACAGAAAACTGACCTACTTAGGTATTAACACTGCTGTTGCTAGACTTGTGCCTGTCTTCAAAGGCAGCAAGGCTGTCACTTCTTAAAACACAGCTGTCTAATTTTCTCACGGAAGAGGAAAACTATCTGCATAAAAACCTGCCTCTGCTCCACAGGGAGGAGGGTATCAGTGAACCAGAGAAATTTTTTAATGGCCTTTCTCCCTCACCTTGTTTTTATAGTGAATGAAGCCTGGGCTGAGTTCTGCACCTCTTTGCATCTGGACTTGTGTGCAACACGTTAAGTACTTCAAATGCAACAGCTCTGCAGGCAAATGTGGTGGCTTGCAACTGATATACAGTTGTCTCTTGAATGACCTTGGACACTAGAGATTGTTTACTGAGAGGGGATGATGCCCAGGTCACTGGGGTTATCTGCTGCCTTCTCCAATAACTCCATCCCAGCTTGGACAAGTAGGAAGACTTTGTTTAAATATAGTTTGAATCAGTGTAAATGCTACTGAGGCAGAGACTGCTGAGATTAGCACCTGTGTTTATGATACTGAGCAAAGCCAAGTCAAACTTTGAATGTAAAGACACTAGTTAATATTTCAAATACAGACTAGCTGCAAAGCTAGCAGGAATTCTTTGCTGGTATTGGCAGCTTTAAAGGAAGCTGTGATAGGCTGTTACAGCTCCTTCAGGTTCTCTGGAGTGCTTCCAAGCTGAGTTTGGCTCATTCAGAGAAGTGTACCTAGGACTGCAAACCTTGAGGTATTAACAGAATTGTCATCTACTAACCATAATGTGCAATAAAAACATGTATGATGGAGTGCAGTCAGAGCTGGCATCTCCTCCTAGGCCCCTGACATGAGACACAATCTGAGAGACTCTGTCTTCTGCCTCTTCTGGATGAGGGGCTTTGACTTGATGCCCTTAAAGGTCTTTTCCAACCTAAGCAATTCTGTGACTGAGCACACCTAGCTTGCCTGGTGCTGGTGAGACTGCCAGCCTCTGTGAGATGGATGTGCTCATAGGAGACAGGGCATCCAGGAGGGATGGCCCTTAACCAGTAGTAGCTTTAGAGTAAGGTGGTTTGAGCATGTAAACAGGTACATATGTGCACAGGGTATTTTGTAAGACACATGTGCCATCATCTTGCATGAGCTATCAAATCCCAGATGACTTCTCAGCGTGCTTGCTACTGTATTTCAGTATGAAGACCTGCTTGCTCTGATCTACTGTTGTTTACCCTGAATTAATCCCTGATGTTTGAGAGATAGACTGTTGAGCAACACAGTCATGTTAAAACAGTGCCCTGTTTGGATTCCATGCTGTCTCTTGTTAGCTAACTGCGTAGATTAGGACTTGGTTTCTTTTTTATGCTTTCCAAATATTTTGGGTTATTTTTATGATGTCCTGTGAAGCTGTTCCAGCTCTTCAGCACCTCTGCACAGGAGGACACCATATTGCTAGTGGTTTGCTGTGTGCTGCTACAGCTGGTATAAAACTGTGGATACTTAAGGGGTCTCTGTCTCCTGGCAATGCCCCTGCTGCTGAGTAGAGGAGCATGTTGGTCATTTTGCCAACATCCTCACTGTAGAGAGTCCCTATGCAGGTGGCTGTCCACCAGGATGCTCTAAGTCTTTCTTAAGGTAGAAGATAGCCCTCTCCACATGCCCAGAAGGTATAACTTCATTGTTGGCATTTGCATCCTGCATACAAAATGCTCCAGGTTCCTTATTTACTGTTCTTTCACTTGTATCATCAACCTGCTTTACCACTAATTATAGGTTTTCTCCCAGGTCCTTGAAAAGCAGAAGTTAGGGCTGGAAGCTGGGACCCTGCTAGGAACGCATCTGCTCAGCGAGATCTTCCTTTCCATACATATGGAGTTCTCAGCTCACCATGCTTGAAGCATGAATATGAGCCAAGCTACCTCTTTTTATTTGTTCTTGTTGTTGTGTCAGCATCTTCCTCAAAATGCCATGCAGTCCACTGCCTTTCTGGAAATACGGATCTGTTACCTCAGTACTATTACATTTATTGGCAACACTGATTTTATTTAGAGAAAAGATGCCAAATGAGTTTGAGAAGCTCTGCTTTCCATAAGCCTTTGTTGCTCAGTAGTAGTTGTATTCCCTTCCTTTAATTTTTAATCGATCACATTTTGTATCTGCTCTTCCATTATTCTACCTGGGATGATTCCTTGTTCTGTAAGGTTGTCTTTGCTTGCACCATTCCCTGTCTCTTCTCAAAGCTTTGCCTCAGCATTAGTTCTGTTTCACTGACCTAATTCTATCCCAATATCCAAGCAGATCCTGAAAATCAGCTCTAGTTATTCAGAGAGCTCAGACTGTTACTTTTAAACTCAATAGGTGAGGTGTTCTGTGATTAACTTACTCTAAAAACTTTAACCTTAGCAGCTGCGTGATTTTTGTGTGTCCTGTCCCCTCCATGGCCTCCCTCATTTAAATATGTATTTGCCCATAAAGTGGTCTTTTGTGTTAATATTGACAAATCTGCCTCCAGCTACTGATGTTTAGGGTGCTTGTTTGCAATGCACCTGGACCTCTTTATTGTCCTCTTTGTGATTTCTCTTGTGTATTTACCAATTTTCTCAAGTTCCTAATTTTTTATTTATATTTATTGCTATCAGCTTTTTGGTGTCCTTACATTTCTGTTCTGTTGTGTGTTTCATTTATTCTGGTTGCTCTGACTTCCCCTGAGCCAGGTTGAGCTCCTCATCAATGTGGCTTTTTTTGGTTTTTTCTTCTTCTTCTTTTTCTTTTTTTCTTTTCTTGATTGTGGCTTTTGGGCATCTAGTAATACATTCTGAAGTAGCTCCTAGTTATCATTCATCTTTTTCTATTTAAATTCTTTTTCCTAACTGATTTGGCCCATAATTGTTTTCAGCTTTGTAAAGCTGTCTTTTTCAACTGCCACATGTATAACTTACTAGTTTGGGCTTTATTTATTTATTTTCTTAACTTACAAATATAATCAAGTCACAGTCACTTGTATATAATCTATCACTAATTGTTAGTTCTGTGATCAGTTCCTCTTTATCTGTTGAAATGAGGCCTGGTATAGAATTCTGCCCCCACCCCTGGATTCAGTTTTTATTGAGTTAGGAAATTGTCAGCTGTAATTTTTGGAAATTCCTGGGATGTTTCAGTGCACCAGACCCCCAGCATGTCACTCCAGTTGGTGTGTGCCATAGTTGTGTGTGTATGCCTGCACACATCCATGTACACAGATCATTTGTCTTTCCATAAGATTATGAATTGCTGAAGGAACTTAGGCTGAATGAAAACCAAAACCACCTGGAATTCAATTTCTGCTTTGCTTCTAAGTTCATTTGGGATTTTTGTAAGGGTTGTTAGGTTTTGAACAGGTACTCAACCTATGAAAATTCAGAAATCACAGAAACATTCTGGTTGGAAAAGACCCTCAGGATCACCAAGTCCAACCAGTAATCCTACATAGGTTCACCCCTAAACCATATCCCCAAGCACCACATTCCACCAACCTTTAAACACATCCAGGGTTGGTGACTGAACCTCTTCCCTGGGCAGCACACTCCAATGCCTGGCCACTCTTTCTGTGAAAGACTTTTTCCTAATGTCCAGTCTAAATCCTCCTACTTCTTTGTGACATACACAGAAGTAACACTGGTGCAATTTCATCCTTCACCATTGATGAATTCTTGTTTGTCTCTCTAGGTACTCTTAGATTCTGCATTGCTAGCATCAGTTAGCATCCTGTGGGTCAAAGATTGTTTCTTTAAGCTGTTTGGCAAACATAGCTGTATGATACTCAAGCTCCAGATGACTCACAAATAGAAGCAGCTCTGCTTGTAAATTGAGTTGTAAGAAAGAAAATCCTAGCAGTCCTCTTGGTGACCCTTATAGCAAACTGCCACAGAAAAATCAAGTACTTTCAGCTAAGAGTACTCCCTGCACTGGTTTCTTGTAGTGTAACACAAAGTGACCCTTTGCAGTCAGAGGAAGGAAGGTGAGATGCTAGTAAGCTCATGTACCTTTGTTCACCACTCTGACAGTATTACTGGGTGATGAATTCTCCTCTGTTCAGGGTGCCTGGATTAAATGTTTAAAAAATCCCTGCTCTTCTCTGGAATGTTCACCACAAATCCTGTCTCCCTGTTGCTCATGGAAGCTCCTAGTAGCTTGAAAGAATGTACTGTGCCCCACCTTCTCTGGGCTTACTGCTCCTTCAGCTCCTTTTCTCATGAGTACAGGGTACTGCTTCCAAGGGCACTTTGAGACACTTCCCATGTGAGGGATACTCTTCATGGGCTTCACTGGTTAGTGAACTCTTCTGTGGAGTGAGGAGCTGCTGGAAGGAAAACTGCTGAGGTGCCTGGTGTAGGGCTGGAGGAGCTGCTGGAGGGAAATCTGCTGAGCCGCCTGGTGTGGGGTTCAGAGGCATTGGAGTGCGGTGCTGTTAGCCTTAAACACACATTCCAGCACCTTGCCTTGACCTCATAATGGCTCACTTAGTGGAGGACCAGGGGCTTATGAATGAGCGTTTGACAGCTGCCCTGTGCTTAGTGATGCAGCCATGTTAGGGGCTTGTTTTACTGCCTCAAGAGAAAGAAACACACTAGAGTGTTCGGGGAAAAACCCCTAAACAACCTACAAAATAAACCAATGTCTACATAGAGAAACATATGCAGAAGATGTTCATCGGGGTGGAAATAGAGGGATTGCTTCCACTTTGGAGGAGGTCCTGTCGGTCCATACCAGAAGTGGGAAAGTACTGCTGGTTGCCTGGCACTTGGGGCTCAGGGTTGCTGCTGCACTCAGGGCATGCTGGTTTTGACAGCACAGGAAAGGTCAAGATCTGCCAAATTGCTGCTTTTACAGGTAGGCACAGCCTTAGCTCCTGCAGTTGAATATATCTTCCCAGACAGAAGGTCTATTACTAGGACAGTGTCAGCAAAGAGAGGTAGTGTGACTGAGAGGATACAAAAAACAATGGAGAGGCAATGGACAAAGAACAGCAATCTGGGGACACGGCAGATACCGTGTAGATAAGGAGGACTGGGAACGCCCAGAACATCACACCAACAGTTTCTGCCAGGATTGACCCAAGTATCGATGTGTTTGCACCCTTCTGCAACTTTGTTAGTAAACTTCAACAATTTCCCATGAAAATATTTTTTGCCCAAAGCAGGAGGGAGGGGAGAGCAGAAATTTCTTTAGGTTAAAATGTTCAGATGCGTCACTGCTCTTGTTTAACATTGGTGGAAGAAAAACCTCTCCTGTTCTTTTCTGGTTTACTTTCTCTCTCCCCATCTTCAAAGAAAAGGTTGGTACTAAAACGTGCCTTTATTGAGTGTAATTGCAGCGCTTTTGGTATCTAGCATGAGATGTTTGCAACAAGTTTGAAGCACAAGCATGTAAGCATTGAGAGGTTAACAGGACCTGTCTTGGAGCATGTGGCAGGTCACTGACTCAAGGTAGAGCTACTGTCCTCTGCAGTAGCTGGGCATGAGCTAGAGCCTGGCACTGCCAGGATGAGTGGGCCAGGCCTGGAGCAGCCCTTGCTGGGGCAGAGAGTTTTTACCTTTCAGCTCTTGCCCTTTGGAAGGTAAGACTTTGAACAGAGAAATAGGTTGCTCCTGATGGCTTTTGAAAGTAGATTCCCAAATTCAGCTGGAAAATGACAGAAAAACCTTTGAGGCTCAGGTCTCTCTCCTCTCAGCACAGGGTCCCTCTACTTTCCTCCTCCTGCCTGTCAGCATCTCTCATGCTGCTGCCTTCCCTGCCACCCAGAGCCCAGGGG
Source organism: Melanerpes formicivorus (assembly GCF_026170545.1). Taxonomy (NCBI): domain Eukaryota; kingdom Metazoa; phylum Chordata; class Aves; order Piciformes; family Picidae; genus Melanerpes; species Melanerpes formicivorus. Next base: position 5,490,200 of record NW_027142357.1, read on the forward strand.
AGCAGTGGCCTCGTACTGCTGCTGCGTGAGTTCACCTCTCAGCTCTTGGTCAAGCACTTTTCTCTGCTGGCCGCTGCTCCTGGACTGGTGGCCCCAGTTGCTTCTTAGGCTTTTGTTTAAAAGAGGCAGTGTTGTATATTTCTTTGTATCTTTTGTATCTTTACATAGCACTGGTGCAGCTCCAGAGAAAGTGGTGGTGGGAACAATGGCTTATTCCTTTCTATTTCTCTGACCTATATCTGAGTAGTATGAGCCTTCATTTTTGCCTACAAGCAAGATGAAGTGCTTCAAGGTCAGCTTGGAGGGGTGTGTGCTGTGCTTGGTGGATGGAGAAGCTCAATCTGTAGCAGTGTTCCACACAAGAGCCTGTTGATCCCCATCTGAAGTGCAAGGCATCCTGATTCAATCAGGACAAGGCAGCCACGCTGCCCAAACCCAGTCCAGAGTGGCTGCTGAAGAGAGGAGAATGAACACAGAATCATCTCTACATATGAGCGGGCTGGGAGAGGTGTTCCTGTGCCCATCACTGGCTGGGCTGCTGGGCATGCAGAGGAAGTGGTACAAGAGGGGAAGGGAGCTTAATGCCTCAGGGAAGAGGATGTGGAGATTTTCAGGGCAAGCTTGGTGTGGACCTGGATGGAGTGGGCCAGAACACACAACTGGGCTGTGGCATGGCTGCCCCTGAATTTCCTCTTACATTTTCCCTTTTTGCAGTAAGATGCTGCCAAAAGAGACGTTTGGGGCAGTTGTGCCCCGCACTCCAAGGCAGAGCCTGCAGTGACCCTGCAGCCAGCTCCAGCAAAGGGAGGTTGTCATGGGTCTGGTGTCTCTTGCCTTCAGCAGCAGGTGAGCAGGATGGAACTGAAAGCCAAGCGGAGGGGTCCAGCTTTCTGGGCCAGCTGGCTTAGCCTGGCACAGCTCAGAAAGGAGCGAAACCAACCTGGGTTGTGCCAAAGGAGTAACTGGCCTTGGGCCACAATTGTTTTGTCCCAGCCTGATTATAGATGTACAAAACCTCCATAATACTTCTGTGTAATTGCTCTGGATGTTAGTAAGCCAAACTCAAGAAATCATTATCTGTTCTTTCTGGCCTTCAATTGATTTCCTTTGTTTCCAGCTAAGTGTTTCTTTGACACTGCTTAAAAACAAGTGGGAACCGTTTTGTTCTGTTTCCTCTGCCCCTGCAATTTATGCTTTAGCAGCATTGTTCCTACCAGTCTTTTTCTGAAAGATCTCTTTCTGTTAACTGTCGTTCCTTTTCCGTGAAGAAAACTCACTGGGAGACTTCCCAAGCCCTGTTTATTTAAATCACAAATCTTGGTCACTACTTGGGAGCTGCGTCAATTTATTTGATGAAAGAGTAAACTAGGATTGTAGCCAACGCCTATAAAAGTGGCATTAGTAGGGTTGTAAGAGCCTAATGGCTGTGAGTTTGAACTCCACCTATAACATAGTAAATTTTATAATCCACATTTTCAATGTAAAAATGGAAATGAGATACAGTAAGCAGCTCCCCTGAGGTAGCAGTATAAAATCCACAGTAAATTCATGCAGCACTGAAGAAGAAAAGAAAAACCATGGCTAGTTGCTAGCTACAGGGATAGGAGGAGTTTCCTGCCCACCTTGCTCTGTGTTCTCTGCATGTCTAGCCCTTCTGTTCTATAGGCAGTTGTTAAAAATGCAGCTTTGCTAGTTCTGCATGAAAGCACACAGCCCAGGAGCATGTCTGCTCTGAAGAGCTGGAGTCAGGTCTTGCCAGCAAGAGGAGAGGTGCTCCAAAACTCAGCAGAGTAAGGGGGAAACAATCGCTCCTCAGTCTGGGCGTCAGCTAACATCTCTCCAGGCGTGGTATGGGTCTGATCTCAGCGGTGACCTGTGGTGGGAGCTTGGGTGAAGCTGTGGTACCTGAAGGAGATGAGGCTAGATTTGGCCAAACGCTGTAAAAATCGTTCTGGGGGATGCTGTTCCGGATTTGCCTTCTCACAGCTCCCCTTGCACAGGGGGATTTCTCTTCCACTAAACTCACAAGAGGAGAGTGTGGGTGGGTTCTTCCCGTAGGAAACTGAAAGCTGGTTTTCCTTTGAGATCCGGATGCTTTGTTTGCTGTAACAGAGATAGTTTTGCTTGCCTGTGCAAAGAAACCTTGTCTGGTAAGGGCAACCTGACTGGCTTTTGTGAGCTAGTGTGTTAAAATATTCTGCAGGAAAGTTAGTGTGATCTTCTGGCTGCTATAAAGGAAAGCTGATTCTCTTGGGTTTTCCTCTGGGAAAGAAATTCCTCTGCATGGGATGCTTTTCTTGTCTATCTGCCCTGCCAGCCTCCAGAGCTCCTGCAGACTCTCTTGTAGGTACATAGACCTGAGAAGACATGTGTGAGCTGATTCTCCACCTGCCAAGAAGTGGGGAACTGGAGGCTGCAGATGTCCCCTCTTGCTGTGGTGCAAGGCTGCCCGTTCTGCCACGTCCTCTCGGCTTTTTTCTTCCACTTGCCACCCAATTCCACACAGGGTGTGGTAGCACCAGGTGCATGTCCAGTGTCAGCAGAGATGCTTTCCGTGCCCCAATCTTACACGGGCATGACAGACAGTGCAACATCCACTCCCAAATATCTAGATGAATGATTATAAAAAGTGCTATTTTTGAAGACATAGCAGTCGATTATGCATTTGACAGAAGGTTTTAGGAAATAGGCAATGTGGGATGTACTGGGAGGAAAAAAAAATCAATCTGTGTATTTGTCTTTTAACTAGTTGGAGACACATTGGCACATATTTTTGGCACATTAATGAATTCTGCCTTATTTAATCTCTGCTACTCTTTTATAATATGAATTTGTGTTCCATTTGGGTGTTAAAAATCAGAAAGTCAGGGAGTTAAGTTTCTAGAGGAAGTTATAATCACTTCAAGCTCCTGTGCCGGAACAAGGAGGCAGCTGCAGTTGCTCTGAAGGAGAGCAACCAGACAAAAGACTGTGTCATGCAGTTTGTAGCATGTCCCTGTAGCTGTACTCTGGTGAGAGCAATGGCTCTGTGCAGCAGCGCAGCAGTTCCTCACACCTTCTTAGCTAACACCATGGCCCAGCCACATGCCCTGGCCGAGACTGTGGGCTGTACTGGGGGTCAGGGGACACTGATACCCCTGGCAAAGATGGGAGGGCTGGAGGTGGCCCTTTATTGGGATAAACTTTGACTATTTTTTTGCATCCTATTTTAAACTTTGAAATGCATGTGCTCAGTGCTTATTATCTATGACTTCTTTTCAGTAAATGCAATGTCATTCATTTTCCTTCTGCCTCATTGTCTATCTACTCCCATATTGATTTGAATGAGTTTCAAGGCCCAGCTTGACAGGGTGCTATCTGGTTTAAACTATACTCTTACCCTGAAAGGTTGGACTATGTTATATTTGAGCTCCCTTCCAACCTGGTATTCTGTGAATGAATCTGAGAGTACAAAAGATCTTATAGTTTGGCCAAAAATGGCTTAAACAAGAAAGCACACTATCTTCTCCCATTTTCAAGAAGGGAAAGAGGGACGACCCAGGGAGCTATAAGCCTGTCAATCTCACCTCTGTGCCTGGTAAGATCATGGAGCAGATCCTCCTGGAGGCACTGCTGAGGCAGAAGAATAACAAAGAGGTGATTTGGCACAATCAACACGGCTTCACCAAGGGCAAATCCTGCCTGACAAATCCAGTGGCTTCCTATGACAAGGTCACTACATTAATAGATGAAGGCCGAGCAACTGATGTCATTTACCTGGACCTGAGCAAAGCCTTCAACACTGTCCTGCACCACATCTTGGTCTCCAGGCTGGTGCAGGATGGGTTTGATGGATGGACCATTCAGTGGATAAAGACTGGCTTGACTGCACCCAAAGGGTGGCTGTCAATGAGTCCATGTCCAAGTGGAGGCCAGTGACAAGTGGAGTCCCTCAGGGACTGGGACCAGTCTTGTTTAACACCTTTGTCGGTGACATGGACGGTGGAATTGAGTGCACCCTCAGCAGGTTTGCTGAGGACACCAAGCTGTGTGGTGCAGCAGACACACTGGAGGGAAGGGATCCATCCAGAAGGACTTGACAGGCTGGAGAGATGGGCCCATGACAACCTCATGAGGTTCAACAAGACCAAGTGCAAGGTCCTGCATCTGGGTTGGGGCAATCCCAGGCACCAATACAGGCCCCAGCCTGATGCTCTGAAGCATCAACTGGCTTCAGAGCAGCCCTGAAGAAAAGGACTTGGGGGTGCTGGTGCACAAGAAGCTCAACATGAGCCACCAGTGTGCACTTGCAGCCCAGAAAGCCAATCACATCCTGGGCTTCATCAAGAGAAGTGTAGCCAGCAGGTCAAGGGAGGTGATTCTCCCCCTCTACACCTCTCTGGTGAGACCCCACCTGGAGTACTGCATCCAGTTCTGGAGCCCCTGTTACAGGAAGGATCTGGAAATGGGGCCACAAGGATTATTAAAGGGCTGGAGCACCTCTTCAATGAGGACAGACTGAGGGAGTTGGGGCTGTTCAGTCTGGAGAAGAGAAGGCTCCAAGGAGCCCTAATTGTGGCCTTCCAGTATCTTAAGGGGGCCTACAAGAAAGCTGGTGAGGGACATTTTAGGGTGTCAGGCAGTGATAGGACTAGGGGGAATGGAGCAAAACTAGAAATGGGTAGATTCAGATTGGATGTTAGGAAGAAATTCTTCCCCATGAGGGTGGTGAGATACTGGAACAGGTTGCCCAGAGAGGTGGTGGAAGACTCATCTCCCTGGAGGTTTTTAAGGCCAGGCTGGATGTGGCCCTGAGCAACCTGATCTAGTATGAGGTGTCCCTGCCCAAGGCAGGGGGTTTGGAACCAGATGGTCCTTGAGGTCCCTTCCAACCCTAACAATTCTAGAGTGGGCATCTACAGCAGTAATGTGAGCAGGAAGAGGGTCTGGAGAAGTAGCTCATTTGCTTCTGTGGTGTGTTGTTAGAGAGGACAGCCAGGTGGAAGCCAACCGCCCTGGGCTAACTGGGGAGTGGAGGCTAGCAGCGCATCTCTAGTTTCAGCCAGAGCTGGCCTACCTTTTTCCACAGCGCAGTTTCATTGACATCAAAACATTTTGTGAGAGCAGGTAAATTGCTGATATTTGTGAGACGAAAGAGTCGTGATGCTCTTCCCGCTTCCCCCCCCACCCTTGACAAAACAATTTTGTTTTGACAGTGTCAAAATAACAGGTTTTCAGAGAATTGTTTAGAAAACTCAAAAATGTGATTGTTGTCAAAACCATCTTCTTTTATTTTTTTTTTTTCCCCCTCCCCTGGTTGAAATGATCACTTCTGATGAAATGTTTGAGCTAAGGTTTCTAGACAAAACTAGAGGTAAATGGGGGTGTTTAATTCTGAGTCATTTTGTCTGATTTCCAATCATTCATAGAATTCCTCGAATTGTCTTTCCATCTCACCGCTCCTTCCCTCTACCTGTTCATCCTCAGTGAAGTTGGCTCATGGAAGCCTATCAAGTTTGAATTTATTTTACAGGAAACACTGAAAATTTGTTATTTGTTTTGCCTCCCTTGAGACAAAATATTTTGAAAACATCATCAACAGCAGTGTTAGGCACAAATTGTTTTTATTTTTATATTTTATTTCTGACTGACAACAAAGCCAAATTCCAAAATCAGATCAAATTTTTTCATGAAATGTAAATGTTGAGGTCTGGTCTGCCTTAGGGTTTTTGGGTTTTTTCCCCCTATATTTCTGAAAGAAAAGGATTTAGCAGTACAGTTATGAATGATTTCATTAGTGCTAAGCTGAAGTGAAAATAGTTTTTAATCTTATGAGAAAATCCAAGTTTTCCTGAGGCTTGGAGAAGGGAGTAGGGGAAGGTGTGAATTCCAGTTTCCAGCTACATGCAGTGTCAAATGCAAGAACTCAGCGGCTTCTCGCACTGTGCAGTTTTTCATGAGTGAGGTGGAAGGAGGGGAGGAGGCCAGGTTTACACCACAGGGAGGGGAGATGTGGAAAACCTAAATCCTGTCTTGTTGGCTTTCCCCTGGGCAGACAGAGCAGGTGGGGGGTTGCAGGCCCCTTGCGAGGAGGGTCTGTGCTGCTGTCCCTGTGGAGTCACCTTGTGCCCATCAGGGTGGGTCTGTTTCTGGCCCAGCTCTTGGGAGCCACCTGCCCCACTTGCTGCCTCACGCCTAAGCACTTAGTGGTTTTGTTTTATGTGAAGTCCAGCTGTCCTCATTCTTTGAAGTACCTTCTCTGGCGTTAACAGATGTTCAGTAGCACTTTGCTGCAGCAATCAGGATGTCCTTGATCTTCATTATGATGCACTGTACCTCTGTGGGTGTCTGCCTGTGTATTTTCCCCCCGTCCTGTGAAAGATCACAGATATGGAGGAAGCTCACTCTAGTCCCCAGGCAGATTTTGGATGTCTGGCTGAACGCTGCAGTCAGCTGGGGCAGAGCAGCAATATTTGAGAACCCTTTCAGTGAAGAAGTATTTCCTAATGTCCAGCCTGAACATGCCCTGGCACAGCTTGCATTTATTTCCTCTAGTCCTGAAGAGGCTGTCTCCCTCCTTGCTTCAGCCTCCTGTCAGGTAGTTGTAGGGAGAAATAAGGTCTGCCTTCAGCCTCCTTTTCTCCAGACTGAAAACCCCCAGCTCCCTCAGTCCCTCTCTACTGGTACCTTACTGACAGCCTATTCATTTCTGCTTCTCAGGTGCCCTGTTCCTTCCATGCATTCAATGAGGGCTGCACCTTTTGGCTTTTGTTTCTTTTGATGTAGGTTGTGCTGCTACTAAATGGTAGATGTCCTGCTGCTGCTGCTGACAGTGATGCTTTAATGCAAACCTGGCCATAAGAAGGCATGTATTTCATTTACTGTAGTTTATTACCTACTAAATTAATGTCCCATTCATGTGGAACCTGGTAAGAGTTTGTCTGACTTGCTTGGTAGGCAGCTTTTCCTGAGTTCACCTATATCACATTAGTTTGATATGGATAATGGACACTGTCTAACACCAGTGGTTGCTGTCTTTGCCTTCCTCCATGATTTGAGGTCAATTACACTCTTTTCTATGGGGTATCTGCTGTAACAGGTGCTGCAGGGCATGGGATAGCTCCAAGCCTGGCTCCTGCACAACTTCAGCTCTGCTTCAAGACAGTGAGCATTTGCTTTTCCCCTGAAAACAGTAGTCCTTCTAAATGTGTTGGTTTTCTGAGGATACAGGATGAATTTTTTGAGTTTTAGTTTGCTAAACTCTATTAAAACTGGGTTCTTTACTAAATCACAGGCCATCATTCTCTTGTAAGGTGACACTAGTGGTCCAGATCAAACTCTTCAACTGTTTGTACTGTTAGGTGGTCACTATTAGCTGCATGGAAGAAACTCTCATGACTCTGATGTACTGATGAGTGTTGCCTAATTCCTTCTATGGGTTTGTTGAGGACAACAGTGTCTTCTGAACTGCTTAGCTGTTGCCTGAAGGAGCTATGGCACTTGAAGTACAGTAGGTATTGCTTCACCTCAGCGAGAGGGTAATGCAAGTTGCCAGCAATGGGAAGAGAAGGGGAAAATCTGTTACCAGAGAAGTGCTGATGATTTGGGTGTGTCCTGCCCATAGCTAACAAGGCAAACCAGCCTGGCAGTAGAGCAGTTGGATGCCATGCCTTATCCTGTGCACTGGGGTGGCTGAGTCTGGGGCCTGAGGCACACTGGTAAAACGAGGTCTCACCCACAAGCAATGGACAGGGCGTGGTTGCCCAATCTGGAAGCCCGGCTAGGCTGATTTTACCTTTTTGACTCATTAGGGTCTGAGATGAAGCTCTCTGTTCCAGGAGAGTTAAGAGAAGCCCATTCAGTTACTAAGGCTTTCTTACCATTATGGGTTGGATGCGATGATCTTGAAGGTCTCTTCCAACCTGTTTTATTCTATGTATCATTTCTTTGAAGATGATAGAAGACTCAGTGGGCATGAGCTGAGAGTCAGTACCAGAACAAGAGGACACAGTCTCAGGCTGCGCCAGGGGAGGTTTAGGTTGGATGTTAGGAGGAAGCTCTATACAGAAAGAGTGATTGCCCATTGGAATGGGCTGCCCAAGGAGGTGGTGGAGTCGCCATCATTGGAGGTGTTCAGGAGGAGACTTGATGGGGTGCTTGGTGCCATGGGTTAGTTGTTTGGGTGGGTTGGAATTGGTCGATGGGTTGGACGCGATGATCTTGAAGGTCTCTTCCAACCTGGTTTGGTTTATTCTAAGAAAAAAATAAATGGTTTATTCTTCATGGTTACCCTTAGATTTGTGGTTTGAGCAGGTATGTTGTTTGTGGTCCTCTTTGGGGAGTTTCTCTATCCCTGCTTTAAATCTTTTTGTTTCTATGTAGAATTCAGAAATATTTTCTGAAGCACAGGAGCTTCAGGGGGGGGAAATGGAGGAAGTTGTGGAGCAATAAACGGCCAAGAAACACCAGGTTAACAGATTTCTAAAATCAATATTCATATGCTTCAAGATCACAATTCCTAACTGTGTGGTTATTGCTTGGCAAGAGGCGTGGACAGCTTTACAGTTCTTTGTTGGAGCAGGGTGTGCCTAGAGCTTCTGGAGACCTGGGTTATGTTCATTTGACATTTGCATTTGCTGAGTCTGTGAAGTCCTGCAATGCTCACGTCTTCAGTGAATGCTCTGAGAACCAAACTAGTTGCTGGTTTGGGCCAGGATAGGATTTGTCACCTGAGTCAGAGTTTAGTTTTTGTACTCTTTATAGAGTAGGACCCAAGTTCATTTGGTAACTGCATACAGAAAGTTATTTTAATTGTTTTTTCTTTCTTAGGCCTTGTCATAGTTAGGAGCTTTGGTCCTTTTGCTGCGTGGTTTTAATATTTGTTGCAAAGGTGGTTTGAAACCCACAGTAGGTGGAGGTGTTGGAGAACCCATTTTAATAGCTGGTGGAATAGGTGGCCAAAGTTGTTCGTCTCCACAATACTGGAGGACTGAAGTTTGTAATGTCCTCTTAAGGCTGTTTTTCAGTCTGTAAATAACTGACATATTTTCATTCTTCATTCTCAATGTATTTCTCATACATGCACTTATGTACATACAATATCTTGGCGCAATTAAGGCACTTTGCTTGCTGGGAGCCGTAGCTGTGAGAGAAACTGAGCCCCAGCTTCTGAAACTGGAACAAACGGTTTGTCCCCCATGACTTAGCAACAAAACTCCAACAGTCACTCTGTGTTAATGTAAGTTTGTGCAGAGAGGGAATTTCAAAACGGGCAGCCTGGCCTGGTGAAGGTAAAGAGCCACTTCTAGTGGGCCGGAGCCTGCCCTGGGAGGCCAGCCTGTGTTGAGAGTTACATTATTAATTATATAAATAAAAATCCACATGGAATGTGCTGTGTGGAGTCAGATCTGTAACAACAAGAAGGAGCTGTGAGCTGTGCTCACACGGCAGAAAGAAGGCAGTGTTTGGGACTGGAAATGTGTTCAGGCTCATCTCAAGTAGACCACTCCATCAGCTCATGCTGCAGCAGTCTCTTACACAGTTGTTCCTTATTATTATTATCCCGATGGAATTAGATGCTGTACAAGCACAGAACATAAGGACAGGCCTTGCCCAGAAAAACTTACTGTGCATGTGACTGCTTAAGCTTTTTTTAATTTTTATTTGAAAATAAATATGTAACAGCTGCTGCCATTCCAGGGGAAGGACTGAGCCAATGAACTATCTGGCTTGTTATCAAAGTTAGCAGTTCTTTTAAGTTGGAGTCAAGTGATGGAGTGAGTGTGAAGGGGTGGGAAAGTACTCAAGTTACCCACGCTCTGGACTAGCTGGGTTTCCCTGCTAATCAGGTCAGCAGTGAAACTGTTAACAGTGTTGACATTCACATTGTCATCATTAAACTGCAGCCCAAACACTCCTTTTTGATTAAAGGCAGCATCTTAAACCTCTCCTCACTATTGCTGGAGCATTCAGGCAGCTTCAGCCACCAGTCTGGTCTTATACCTCTGCTTGGAAATGTATCCCTCATAAACAGAGAACTAAGAAAATTCTCTGTCACTAAAAACAGCTGGGAAGTTGCTTTCTTTGTATGGAGCAGGGTGAATCTTGCAAGTCCTACCTGCAGGATGGGTTTTCTCCTTCTGTTGAAGTTTCTAAGGATGTGGCTACCTCTTCTGTGACTTGGTAGCAACAGAGGATTCTTGACTTTTACCCACAGTTCAAGCATGGGTTTAAAATTACAGGTGCAAGTTCTGTGGTTATAAATTGCAGTTGCAGAAAGGGGAGGTGGCCCTAGAGTAAACTGTGCCCATAGCTTCAGCAGTGGGAAACTGAGCACGCACCAGAGATGTTTCTGGAGAAGTTAGCATCTTGTAGCCACCTGTCCCACTGCAGTGGGACTCTTGGAGATAATTAAAGACAAATACGTGTTCAAACAAAAGGCAGAGTGTCTTCCTCTCCACCCCTTCCTTTTTATTTAGTCAAAATAAAGCAATATGGTTTGGTTGGCCTTTTGTGTGGTGGTGTGTTCCCCCCTCCCCCCCCATTTTTTTTTCCTTAAATAACACAGAAGGAAGTGAAATTGTCCCAGTGTGTGAAACAAAGCCCAGCTGAATGCACAGCTGTATCCTGGGACAGCCATCCAAAACCAGGTTTAAAATTGAAGCCCTGACATAGCCTGACGTGCAGTGGGTAGAGCTGTACCTCCAGACAGTAGGTGCAGGGTGTGTGAGGAACTGGAACACAGCCCTAGGCAGGGAGCAGTGGTGGTAGGTTTTATTGGGTGCCACGTGTATTGGAAACAGCATCATAAATGTGCAGAAGAATTATCTTCAGCTTCCTTAAAATGAGTCAGAGTAAATAGAGAAATGTGAAAATGTGTTCCCTGTTTTTATTGAATAAGGGCTTGGCTCTAGAGCTGTGGTCATTCCTTCTGTGGAAAGCTTTTTCTTTCTCAGGATATGTGTGAGAGGAAGGATACATTAAAAATGAAGGGGAAAAAAAAGAGTCCCAACCATTTATATTCATCCTAAAGTGCTTAGCTTTATTGCTTTGTGCAGTCCTACACAGTTTCTTTTCACTGGGCACAAGAGCATGTGAATGGTTTTTTTCCTCCTGTGAGCCATCCTTCCTGCAGCCAGGAGCCTCTGCCCAGGCCGCTCACTGTGGGCGTACTCTGGAAGGCTGCAAGTGGGTGCAGCTTGCATCTACCTGCAAAACCCAGGATTCTGGACAGTGTTGGAGATGGTTTCTCTCTGCCATTAGTGCTGCTACAATAAATCTGAGTGCCAGAAGAAAGGAAAACAAGCATTGCTAGAGAAAGTGTGAATGGAGAAAGCTAGAAAGTCTTTAGAATGAGCTGCTAGATCCACTCATCTCAGTATTTTGCATGGAGGTGCCTCTGGCCTGTTGGCTGCTGATAGTCCACAGAAGTTGTGAGTGTTCTATGTACTAGGGACATGACAAGGGATAAATCCTGTCCTCTGCCACCCCATGGTAGATGGTGAGGGCACTCCTTGGGCGAAGTGCTAGAACCCTACTGACCATGCGTGGTCCCCATGCTGGTTGTGACCTCCTTTGCTGTATGAAATTTAAAATAACCCCTTCTTGTAAGGTGGAAAAATTGGGGAGATTTCCCTCCCTTCCCCTTGTTCAAAAGCATGGTCCCTGTGGTGTCCTGGGGAGGTTTGGCTCTCCATATGCCACTCCTGCCTTCTGTGGTGTGACAGATGCAAAAGGTCCTTTCACGTTTACCACTGTGGCATGACAACAGTGTGTGTCCCCAGTTACCGGCAGCCTGTCGCTCCCAAGGTTATGGAGTGCATATGATTCTGGAGCCATAAAAAATTAATCTCCATGTTCCTCTCTGCTTTGCCAGTCTATACATAATTGGCCACCTTCACAATTTTGGTCAGGGCAGTGAAAATGAAGAATAATCCAGCTGAGGCTATAATCGCTCAGTCTCGTATTGTGGTTGGCTAAATCCTGTGTCTGCAACTCTCTCTCTCCATATATATTTATTTATACATATATATGTCAGTGTATAAATGTGCATTTATTTGTACATATATATGTGTATAGAGATAAATCTATATATAAACATACAAACATTTTTTTATATATATATAAATCTATATATAGATGTGTTCATGAAAATGCGCAGTACTCCCAACCACCTATTTTCAAAGATGGAAGGATACCAAGAGAATCATGCTGGGGGGGAAGGGGGGTGTGGGGTGTGCAGAAGAGGATTATTATGGGCAGTGTGGAAAAAACAGGGGGATAAATAAGATTTTCATCTTTCTGCATTCCTGGTTTTGTGTCCCTGTGCCATTTTACTTGGACTATGTTGTCGCAGCAGAAATAAAAGCAAAGTTCATTTACTTGGAGGAAACAAAAACCCCCACGAAGACTTAAAGCAGTGAAATGTAAACCACGCTGGTGACATTGACCTCCTCCTGCTTTACCTTGACCAAAAAAAAGAAAAAATAAGGAAGGTAATGCTCCTGGAAGGCAACTAGTGCTGCGACCTGCGCTAATTAATCTGCCCATCAGATCCAATTAAGCACTTCCAGCTCTGGCAAATTGCCACTCTTCTTGAGACACAAATGTAAATAAATCTGAAGGTGGTAAATCACAGCCCTCCAGTGATGCCTCAGTCAGCAGCCACGAGCAAAAAGCAGCAAATATTGAGCCTCCAAGCACTCTGTGCCTGATAATAAAAAAACCCAATAAAACGTTTTTTTATGTAGGGTCAAAGTGGCCCAGTCTCTCTGATGCTGGGCAGCTCATGCACCTGCTCTAAGGCCACCCCTGCTGGGCACAGCCCAAGCCCAAGCCCAGAGACAGGTACAGAGCCCCAGGGTAGGGTGGCATCCACTGCAGACTTGTCCAAAGATGGCTGGAGGTCCCAAAAACCCCCGCAGCACCCGATGCCACGGAAGCTGGCTAGCTGGTGCATGGGTGGCAGGATTTCCCTTTCCACACAGGCTTTGAAAGGAAAGGTGAGCTGGCAAGGCTGAGGAGCAGTGGTCTTGAACCTAGAGAAGCTAGGACTGAAATCCAAACTCCTTGAAGGCATTTAGGTCACAGTTTTCAGAGACTTGAGCAAAACAGGTTGAGGGTGGTTTAAATAAAGATCGCATGTCTTCGTGTACCTGAGAAATGTCCTGCTTTTCAGAGGTGCTGAACCCACGCTTGACAAGTGATTGATTGATTTCTTTACAGAAATCCTTTGTGTAACTGGCTCTGAAGTTTAATCCTGGGTTGTAGGTGGTACAGAAGCCTGTTTAGTGGAAAAGAAAAGGGTTTTTTGTCCCTGTGTATTATACATTCTGCATTGAAATTACTTTAAGAGTGAAAAGTGATTTTCAAATTTGAAAACTTTGTTGGTATGGAGTACTTTTTTTCTGTGATCTTCAGGGAGGTAGGAAGGGTCCTACAGTTTGGCAGGGGCTCCCTGTGCTCAGCAGGACTCTGTTTCCTTGTTGCATGGTCAGCCTTGTAGCTCTGTGTGCTTCCCTTCTCCAGGAGTCTGCCCTCCAGTAGGGAGGAGTCTGGGTGCTGGGCACCCTGATGCCATCACATGGTCCTGTTTGCTGGCAATCTGTGCTTGCTACCATTCCCTTATTCCATATAGATTTTCTGCATCCCTCCGTCACCAGAACAAAAATCACACGACCTGCTCTTTCTTCCACTGCTCCCTAGGAGCAAATAGGGCAGTACTGAGATACAGAGAGCTAAGAAGCTTACAGCAAGTGCAGCTGGACGTGTCTGCTGCACTATTTTACTTGCAAGTGTCTAGTGCAAGCCCGTGTGTTCCCTTGCTGGTTTGAAGGGAGCAAGTGTAGTCAGAGGCCACTGGAAGGAGAAAGGGGCAATGTGCCAGCAGCTGGTGGTAGGCTGTGATGGTTGTCTCCTTCAGAAGGGTGATTCAACTGGGAAATGCACTCCTGAGCCTCCTTGTGTGGTCACTGTAGTCCATACCCTGGGTGAGTGGCAGTGGCAGGGAGAATGGACTACATGGTCACAGCAATGCATATGCCTGGCAGGCACCAAATTAATTTGTGGAAACAAGTGAGCTGTGATGATCTGCTCAGAGATGTAGAGAGCAGGTTTGGATGAAAGGACAATGGTGCATTCTCTCTGGGTGTTGCTGGCACACCAACAGCCTGCTGGTTTCCAGGGAATTAACCCTGCTGTACAGGTCAGTGCAAAACCAGTTACCACAGTAACTTCCAGTATATGTGCCATGGCAGTGGAAGGGCTGGCAGCTTGGCATGATGTGTGGCTCTGCTTTCATTAGTATGGCAGAGAGCCCTGAAGCTCAGGAACAGCACAGCATGAGGTATCATAGAATCATAGAATAGAATCATAGAATCAATAAGGTTGGAAAAGACCTCAGAGATCATCAAGTCCAACCTGTCACCCAACACCTCATGATTAACTAAACCATGGCTTTGAGTGCCACGTCCAATCCTTTTTTGAACACCTCCAGGGATGGTGACTCCACCACCTCCCTGGGCAGCACATTCCAATGGCCAATTACTCTTTCTGGGAAGAACTCTCTCCTCACTTCCAGCCTAAACTTCCCCTGGCACAGCTTGAGACTGTGTCCTCTTGTTCTGGTGGTGGTTGTCTGTCAGAAGAGACTAACCCCCCCACCTGGCTACAACCTCCCTTCAGGGAGTTGTAGAGAGCAATAAGGTCTCCCCTGAGCCTCTTCACCAGGCTAAACAGATGAGAGCCACAAGCCCTGACTGTGTCACTCTACTCATGCGAGGCAAGTACAGCATGATGCAGCCATTCATATTAATTCCAGGGCTTATGTTCCTAGGGTGATTCTGATCCACAGAAATAAGAAAGGTTCCTATCCTTCATACTCTTCTGTGCTTTAAAAGTGCATCTCTTCTGCGTACGGTTCTGGTGTGGGAGATGCAGGCTCTGAACCATGGACCTGTGAACTCCTCCGTGCCATGGCGAGTCTTTGGTCTGCTGGCTGGCCGTTTTCATGCAGCATCACAAAAGGCTTCCTTGGCTGACACACCTCCTCCCATAACTTCACAATGCTTTGAGTGAATGATCTTCTCTAAATAGAATCAAACAATAGCATCTTACACAATAGGGGAGATGTTTGCTGGTTCATTGATTCGTGTGGACAGCAAGCTTTGACTCCATCGTGTGTCTTGGGTCTAAAATATGTGCTCCGGAATGCAGTCTCTGGCAAAATCTGTTCTGATCCATTAGCCTTGTGGGAATAATTAAAAAAAATAAAACAAAATCCACACCAATCTCAGCCAAGCCACATAGAACTTGATACCTCCTGTTTCATAAATGAATTAAGCATCATAGAGCAGTTGTCCTTGGCTGTTGGTCTATGCTCTCATGTGACAGCGACTTCCACACCATCGCTTCATCATAAAGGTGTTTACTAACATCATTTTTCTTGCAGCAGGTTTTAATAATGCTCTTTGGGGAACAGTTCCACTTCAGAGTCTTAAATTCCTAGCTGTTCTCAGACATACATACTGGTATTGGTGTTTGTGAATGTATTCTGCTGTTTCTCTCTGTATTTAGTATGTTGTGGATCATGTGAGACTCAAGAATTGTGTGTGGATTTTTTTGTTGGGTTTGGGTTGTTCTTTCTTTTCCTATGCTCTTGATAGCGAACTCTATTTTCACAAACATCTACAACGTTTTCAAAGTTGTTTTTCTATGTGAGTTAGGAAGGAATTGGTTCCCTGTCTGCTTGCCCTGTTTGCTTTTTAAATTATATCAATGTTTGGGGATTTCCAAAGTGCTGCTGCAATGATAGTTTAAATGGCATTTTGGATTTATGAAAAGAAATAAGTCTTTTCCCCATGAAACCCACATTTGGGTGAGGTTCATCCCCATTTTGTCTAAAAGTGCTTTTTTCCCCCCTTCTTTTTTTTTTTTTCCAAAGGCAAACTATAACTATAAAGAGTTCCACTGGTTTCAAAAAGAGGGATAGGAAAGAGTTACTAGGAACAGAGACCTCTTAACCTTTTGCTCCCAAACCTCAAGTGTTCCAGAAATGCTGAGGTACCTGGAAAAGGGTAGGAGAGATGCTCTGCTGTTGAGTGATCTGCAGCCCAGTACCTGAGAGCCATAGAGCTACCTCCATGAGAAGTGCTCCATCCTCTCCTCTGTCAGAGCTGCCCCTTCAGGCTGGCAAGAGGCATTGTCATTTCCATAAGTCACACCACTGTGTGTAGCATTATTTATTGCACTTACTCTTTCTTCAGCTAGCTGTTCCAGAGAGACAGAGGGCAAGAGCTCCAGTGAGGAACCATTAGGAGCTCTCATAGGTCCTTGAGAATTAATTGGTTGTCTCAGGGCTAGGAAGAAACGCAGCAAGTGCTATTTGTACATTTGCCCAAGTTGTCCTCCACAAATTACCCACCTCCTGGGCTCAGCTCTCCCGAGAGGAGCCATCACAGACAATTTTTTATTCAAGTTAGTAGACAACAGCATTTGTCTTCAATCTTGCTCTGAGCTGTCAGCTACCATTAAAATGGATATTTTATTTTTTTGTCTCTTTCTTTGCTCTTTCTACTCCTTTTATACCATCCTCATAAATTCAACTTAATCTTATGGGAAAATTGTCACTGGGGAAAAAAAGGTTCCCAGCATCACAGAATGTTAGGGGTTGGAAGGGAGCTTGGAAGATCATACAGTCCAATCCTCCTGCCAGAGTAGGATCACCTAGAGTAGGTCGCACAGGTCCTGTCCAGGCAGGTTTGTAATGTCTCCAGAGAAGGAGACTCCACAACCTCTTTGGGCAGCCCACTCCAGGGCTCTGTCACCCTCCCAATGAAAAAGTTTTTCCTTATGTTCATGTGGAGCCTCCTCTGCTCCATCTTGGACCTACTGCCCCTTGACCAATCATTGGACACCGCTGAGCAGAACCTGGCTCCATACTACTGATGCCGCCCTTCACATCTTTATAAACGTGAATGAGGTCACCCCTCAGGCTCCTCTCCTCCATGTTAAACAGACCCAGCTCTCTCAGCCTTTTCTCACAAGGGAGATGTTCCACTGCCTTCAGCATCTTTATGGCTCTATGCTGGACTCTCTCAACCAGTTTGCTGAGGTCCTTCTTGAACTGAGGAGCCCAAAACTGGATGCAATATTCTAGATGTAGCCTCACCAGGACAGAGTAGAGGGGGAGGAGAACCTCTCATGACCTACTAACCACAGCCCCTCTAATACACCCCAGGATGCCATTGGCCTTCTTGGCCACAAGGGCACATTGCTAGTTCATGGTCATCCTTTTGTCTACCAGGACCCCCAGGTCCCTCTCTGTGCTGCTCTCAGTGCCAGTGAGAGCAAAGTTTGAAGTTATTTAGAAAACAAAGTTTAAAGTTATTTAAAAATGAAACAAAACATTACAAGTGGGTACAAATACTGTATTGCAAGGCACAAACAAGTCATACTAAAGATTATTTAATAGTTACAAAGTTTCAGCTTATTATTTAAGTAATTTGTGTAATGGTTGACAAAAAATGGCAAAAAATAATGGAAGTGTTTTTCTGTCTCTAAATGTGGATGTTTTTCTTGGGCTACGTCACCACCACCACTACCAAAAAGCTTTAGAAACTGAAAAAATAAAGAACAAGAGCTAAACTCTCCTTGTTTGCACCTGACAAGCCATGACGAAGTCAGCAAGCTGGTATGGGTGTAGACGCAGAGAATGTCAATCTTGGCATGTTCTGCTGTAGAGCTCACACTTACTGCTTGAGAGGTGGGCAGACTGATGGATCTTGAGCCACAGAAGTCTGGATTCAGATTTCTAGATCTAGATACTCTGGACTGTCAGAGAAGGTGAGCTCATGGCAGCTCTGAGGTTGATGAGAGCCTCACAATGTTTTGGAATTCAGTGAAGACTTTAAATAGTGAAATATTAACTTTGAGCCTAAAGCCATCTTCTGGTTGTGTAGAGCTTGGTCATAAGCACTCATAAATAACCATTTCTGGTTTATTGTCCCCTTATAAGCTTAGAAATTTTGTGCCACATTTGATCTGATTAGTAGATCAGATTCTATTTGCCTTCCAAAATAGATGATCAGTTGTCTCTGGCTTCTCACAATCAAATGATTTGTCACTCTAACAAGAAAAATCTTCTCTTTACCCCTGAGATGCACATGCAAGTTAAAATGGGAGTTCATGCATGGTGTGACAGGGCACGATCTGGTACTGTGCTGGGATGGTTCATAGGACAGGGCTATGATGGATTTAAAGAACAAAGGCAGCAATACTAGACAGAATCATAGAATCATTAAGGTTGGGAAAGACCTCTAAGATCATCAAGTCCAACCTTTTACCCAGCATCTCTAGACCACTAGGCCACATTCCAAGCATCTACTTGGTTTTTTTGATTGCCTCCAGGGATGGTGACTCCACCACCTCCCTGGGCAGCCAGTTCCAATGCTTCAGAACTCATTCAGTAAAGAATTTTCTTAATGTCCAACCTAATCTCCTTTGGCACAGCTTGAGGCCATTACCTCTTGTCCTGTCATTAGTTACTTGGGAGAAGAGGCCAACACTGGCTTCACTACAACCTCCTTTCAGGCAGCTGTAGAGATCTTTAGAGATGTTTGAGTATGGAGCTCAAACATTGGAAGATTTTAATGCAAAATTTGTTTCTTCTCTGAATATTTCCTTTCTCAGAAATCCTGAAAGGAAGAAAACTAGTAGACTCTATCTACAAATTCCCCTCTATCCCAAAGAAAACTTCTAACGTTCATTTGATAAGTATCACTTGGCAGTTATCACTTCCCAGAGTCTCTGGGGAACTCTGCAATGTGACATTTCCATTCTTTACAGAATCACAGAATGTTATGGGTTGGAAGGGAGCTCAGAGGGTCATCCAGTCCAGCCCCCCTGACAGAGCACAATCATCTAGAGTAGGTCACTTAGGAATGCATCCAGGAGAGTGTTGAGTGTCTCCAAATAAGGAAACTCCACAACCTCTCCAGGCAGCCTGTTCCAGTGGTTTGTCACCCTCAAAATGAAAAAGATGTTCCTTATGTTCACATGAAACCTCCTCTGCTCCAGTTCACACCCATTGTCCCTTGTTCTATCTTTGGATATCACTGAGCAGAGCCTGGCTCTGTCCTCCTGACACTTGCCTTTCACATCTTATAAACATGAATGAGGTCACTTCACAGCCTCCTCTTCTCCAAGACACAGCCTCAGCTCCCTCAGCCTTTCCTCAGAAGGGAGATGTTCTGCTTCACTTCCACTTTATAGCCAAGGTGGTAACAATCAGCTCATGTAATGCCCAAGTGGCATTAATGCTGGATGAAAACAGAAGCAGAAAGTGTCTTTTGTAATTGCATGGATAGGAAGAACTGCTGCATGCCTGCATCCCAACCTGGGGCTGCTTCTCATGCAGAGGAGAGGCTGCTGCTCTCAGAAAGATCCCATGCCATAAACTGGGACACGTGGGGTACTGCTTGGTGTGATGTGAGGGCTGTTGGAGCGAGCAAAGGCCCTGAGCTGAACCGCTTGGCACATATTATTCACTGCAGTCTAGCATTGGGTTTTGGCACCCAGTACAGTGGCAGCTTTTGCACAGCAAACAGGAGAAAAAGTGCGTCTGAATTTTTCCGTGAACAGTCAGAAGCCTTTGTGTCTGCAAGTCAGGCAGCAGATCCAAACTCAGGAGAACCTGAGCGCTGATTAAACAGGTCACATCTGATGTATTATGCATAAATGAGCCTAAAAACTGCTAGTCTTCAGAAATAAAGCAAATCCACCAAGGTGATGCACGTTTCTTTCTGAAAGCCAGCAGTCTCTTGGACTCAACAGAGTAATTAATACACTTTTAAAAGACAGGCTGTATAATTCCATGGATACTTAAGGCCAGGATGAAATAATACCCTATATTGGTCTTCCACCACAATGAATAATATGATTATTTTTACTTTTGTGAGAGGTCACAACAAATGTTTGAGATTTAGGCTGCCATAACTACAAATTTAGCAGAAAGTAGGCATTTAATGATAGATTTCATTGCTGCGGTTTAGGCTTTATTTTGAATGTTTGTTTTGTCTTAAAAACACTAATGCTAAAATGTTGTCTCAAATCTTTATTTTCAAATTACTTATTATATCACCATAAATTACAGGGTGCAGTAAAAGCCAGATTTAAAAGGATGCATGCTTCACTTTCTCATGTTTCTAAAAATAGTGCAGTGCTTATGAAACACAAATCGTCATTGAAAAAAAAGAAAGAAAGGAAGAAAGAAAGGGGGGGAAAAAAAGTTCTTTTTATACAGCTGAAGCTACTAATGCTGAACTTGTGGCTTTCCTCCAAGTGGCACAATGGACTGCTCCAAATATAGGTCTGTAATGGTGGAGGTTAAGTTTAGGAAGTCTAAGTAGAACTGCAGTCTATAATTCTATCACAATTACAGCGTTTTCTCTCAAATGACAGTGAAGTCCCTGGGGTGAGTGCTAGCAAATACCTTGTAAAGACGTTCTTAGGGCCTTTTATTGTTTGGATGCTTTGGTGTTTTCGGCAGATGTCATTAGGCTCAGCAGAAGACCTGGGCTGGGCCCCAGGACTGTTGGGAGGCTGTGGGTTTGCAGTCGTTCAGCACCCAGGCAGACGCAAAGGGCGGACCACGTAGCTGATAGTGAGCTGATGCATATGCCACATTGACAAGATGACGGGTAAACAAAGCTTAAGGGACACTTGTTAAACCCAACACAGCCAAAAATGAATCTTTCCCATGCTATTTTTAGAAGGCTTCAGCCTAAGGAAAACATTCACCTGCGTGACCTGAGGAAAATTCTGGAGAACTGGTTGCTGTTGAGCCATCAGAAAAACCATATGTGCGTCTTTTTTTTCAGATGCCCTCATCAGTTCTTTCCTTCCAGGCATGTTTTTGGAAGACTCACACTTCTCCCCCTGCGAATCACAGTAGCCTGCTGGCTTGTCAGAGTGAGGTGGGACCAACACTCATCAACCCTGAACCTAAATCATATCTAGTAGGTGTGACGTGAGGGCTGCCGGCAGCCAGTGCTGCTTTACTGGGCTGCTGAAGGAGTTCAGCATTGCTGCTGGTGGTTCCCTCAGCTCACCATATAGTCCCTGCAAGGGGGAACCTGAAAGATGTGGCATTTGCAGTGTTCCCTCCGAGGCAGCAAGCTGGGTGGGAGGCAGTGCTCTAATGGCTGCCAGAACCATCAGGGCTTGGCCTGTACAACAGAGAGGTTCAGAATCAGTGTTACTGAAAACTGCATGGGCAGGGGGAGGCTGGGCAGAGCTGCGAAGGGACCCAACATGGTGCTCCTTGCCCATGCAGAGGAGCAGCTCCTGGTGAAACAGGACTTCTGAGCAACCATGTAGCAGTGAGCTCTTCCCAGTGTGCCCTAAAGAAAGGAAAATGTCGTGGAAATCTTTCCCAGCTAACTTCACCAAAGCTTTTGGCCTAACGTGCTACAGGCGTTAGCACAGCAAGTAGGTGGCCTGTGCTGCTGCCCATACTCTGTCAGGAAGACAAAGAATCCGGGAGAGGCATCAATCTGTTTCTCTTCACAGGGCTGTCTCTTCCCCCCTTTGTCAGTCAAAGGTGTCAATGTCTCTCCCCTCTCTCCTCCCCCCTCCCCGAGTTGAGTAGTGTCAGTCATTCCTGTTTTTTTCTTTTTATTAATGATTTTGCAAGGCTATGTCATTACTGTGCTATACATTTTTATACAGATGGCACGACTGTGCATTTTAATGGCAAATCTGTTTCTCACATAACGCCTGAACTGCAAAAAGACTTTGACAGACTGGTTCAAGGAAAACAAACTGGTTTTAAATGTAGCAAAAACTAAAACAATGCCTTTTGGCTCTCCTAATCATCTGAACTCAAAGGATGATTTTGTTTGGAAGTCAGAAATCTTAAGGAGTGGACTAAACTTGCATATTGAAAGAAAAAACAGTGGAAAGAGGGAGAGAGTTTCATCAGCTCTGGGCTCTGTTTTGTTCAGCGAGACAGAAGATTCATCTTCAATCCTCAAACTAACCACGTTTGATCAGAATGGAATTTGATCTGTAACTCTGGAGGCTTTTGGACCCTGAAGGGTTCTGAATTTCAGGAAGAACTGAGGTATCATGTTTATAAATGTGAAAAGTAGAATTCAGGGTGAAAAGCAACCAGAAAGTGAAAATTATGTATGTATTAAATACCACTAAATGCTTCTCTGCAAAGAGCAGAATACTTGTTTGTCCCTTTTTGGAGAAGCCTCTTTCTTCTTGGATCATCTCCTTTGCATTTTGTGTTCATTTAAGCCTGTGTAAGCACAAACAGTTCTCAGTGGTCCTGTTACTGCCATTCTCTGAAGTCACCCATCAGTTTGTCACTAGCCATTTACCTGTTTAATATCTTTACCTTGCAACCGACATATGAATGTAATTTTAAAGTAGTCCTGATCCTTCATCGGCTTCTACCCTGTGCATTTTGGGAACTCAAATCAGAAATGTTAGTCCTCTCTGTTTGCTCTGCACCACTGTGTAAGGGTGTTGAGTAGTGATAGGACTATGGGGAATGGAGCAAAACTACAAGTGGGTAGATTCATATTTGACAGGAGGAAAAAGTTCTTCACCATGAGGGTGGTGAGACAGGTTGCCCAGGAGGTGGTAGAAACTACATCCCTGGAGGTTTCTAAGGCCAGGCTGCATGGAGCTCTGGGCAACCTGCCCATGGCAGGGGGGTTGGAACTGGATGGCCTTTGAGGTCCCTTCCAACCCTGACAATTCTGTGATTCGGTATTCACTTGAGTTGGCTGAGGTCAGTGGAGAGCTGCTGGTATCTTAAAGCCCTGGCATGCTTGAATGTGTACATCCTTCATGTCATTATATTCCAAATTGAAAGGACTTGACAACCCATTGCTTTGGCACTTTCTTCATGATGAATAAAGCTCATTGGCTATGTTGGAAGGGGAGGGGAAATTCATTCTTGTTAGCACTACAAACCCAGATATTCTGTGGGCCCAAAAGAGCAGCAAATTTTGACTGTGGTATTATTAGGTGTGTTCTTGTCTATGCTGGCTGCAGTTAAATATGAGAATAGTAATGTTTAGAAGTCTACAAATATTTGTTTTAATATTTGGGGAGCTAGGAAAAAAACGGGTATGAACTGGAAAGCATTGACAGACCTAGCTGATGTTATTGACATCTGTCTCTTAAAGCAACTCAAAGGTTGTTCTGTAGGTAGGAGGGATCACTAGCAGCTCATGGTGCTCTGAGGTGCTGGAAGGACAATCTGATGTGCAGGCACTCTCCTCTTGCTCCAGATTTTCAAATCAACAGTTCAACAGAAATCAACAGTTGCTGCTGTTTCTGCCACTCTTAATGTGCTGAAGACCCACCAGTGTTTAGAGTCATATTTCAGGACTTCTGTAGCCTGACTGACTCTGAACATCTGTTTTTTGGTAGACCAGTTCTTCAATAACACTACAAAAATTGGTGGTGGGGGGGAGAAGCACGAAAATGTTGCAGTGGCTGTTGTCTTCCAGTCATATCATACTGAGCTTACATGGTCACTGACCACAGATGCATTTTATATCTGCTTCTGCAGCATGTGTGTAGGAATAGAAACATCAATGATGGGAGGGTTGCTTCAGGACCATCAGGGTATGTAATTAAAAAAGTATCATTTACAGCATGACAAAGTTCTGTGTGTCTTTTGGTTCATCATAAATAAAAGGGGCGTTGGATAAATTCTTGGCACGGCGGGAAAGCTGCCAGACACGAATGTGGCTTCAATTTATTGGAAATCCTCATTATTTACATGAATCATTTTACAGAAGACATCCCTTTGGGTGGCCATGTGATTTTCTCCACCCTCAATACTTGGCAGGTGTAAAACTGAGACATCACAATGGTCATTTTAAATAAAAGTGTATTGCTAGTTTCTTTCACATTGTTGTTGTTATTTTTCTGGAGTATTTTTCTTACCTGAAGACTGTTTCCCAGTCCTAAAATGCCTCTTTGAGTGTTCCAGCAGACTTCCAGGACAGTTTTGGGAAGTCTGAGAAGTAGAAGATGGCACCAGAGTATAGAGCAGGCCAGAGATGAAAAGATTTGGCTCTGTGTGCAGAAAGCTTTGCTGGTAGTGTGAACTTGGACTATTTCAAGTACAGCTGCTGCTTTTGTGATGACCTAACAGAAAAAGGCTGTGTTTTTTTTTAAAAAGCTATCTAATTTTGGAAGCACTTAGTAAGTAGTAACATTTGATGTGCAAAATGTGAGTTTTCAGGTTGCAGTAAGTAAATAGCACAAAATCAGTTGGATAGATCCCTTACACTACGTTTCCATCACTGGCCTGGATACCCTCAAGTTATTGTTACTGTTCCCCATGCCCAGTCCTGTATGAAGATGACTGGAGTCTACCTGAGATGGTAAAGGAAATACATGCTGAAACACTTCAGTGGCATCTAGATGAAAAACTTCAGTTGTGCCTGCAAACCTTTTGTTTGACCTCTTCTGAGGCAGTTTTACTTATGTAAGCTATTGTAGAAAGTAGCTCTCAAGAGTGTGGCCCTTAGAGCTCTTTGCAAGAGTGCTGTGAAATTAGGAGCTACTGTTGTCATTCAGTCCATGAGAAGACAGAACTAGCAGTAATTTCCTCTGACTCAATAGCTAGTGCAGCTCATTCAAGGCTGTAGGTAGATCTAGATGCAGATAAGTTTTTCAACCTCACCTTTAATGACTCTAAGCAAGTGCATTGCATGTGGGTAAGAGTTTAGCTTGCTTTTGAGATTTGTACTTCTCCTTGCGTGCTCCTGTGATCTGTGTTTGCCCAGATGCTCGCCCATGTGGATTGTACTTGATGTAAAAGGATGAACTCAGGCTTGTTCTCTGAGCTTTGGCAGCATGCTAACGATTGCCTTCCAGGCAACAAATAGGCATTGGATCTCTTGAAGAGTTGGGTAGGTGGTACCTCTGGGGGTCAGCTGGATAACAGCTACTTTATTCTGTAGGGGACTGAGACAAGGTAGCAAGTGGAAGCTCTGATTTGTGGCGGGAACTTTAAGGGAGCTGCTTGGTACTGAAAGTTTAGTGTAGGACACCTAGCGAGGGCTCCTGTCTGCATGGGTCAGGGTACTGAGAGATCCCAGTCCACCCCCTGCCTTTGCCCAGAAGGGAGTGACATTGGAGTTGCTGCAGTTTGCTGTGTTCTCTGGTTCTCCAGCACCTTGCTCGAGGTGTCCCTGAGCTGATATGTTATGATGAATTCCTGATGGTTTCTACATGTTTTGTTGAGACTTTGGCTTGCTGTTTGTTTCTTGGGGGAATTGGATGTAATTGTTTTTGTACTGTGGGATTGTCACAAGTCACCTGCTATTGGAAATAAAGGTAGGATTTCGCTCCAATGATAAATTCTTCAGGACAAATACCTGTGGAAGTGTCCAGCCCAAGAGGAATCACAGTGGGACTTGTCACAGTTCTGTACTGTGGATGAGAAGCTGGACATGAGCCAGCAATGCACACTTGCAGTCCAGAAGGCTGATTTGCATCCTGGGCTGCATTAAGGCACCATGGTCAACAGATAAGAGAGGTGATTCTGCCCCTCTACTCAGCTCATGTGAGACCTCGTCTGGAGTATTGTGTCCAGCTATGAGACCTCTAAAACAAGAGTGATGTGGATCTGTGGGAGCAGGTCTAGAGGAGGGCCACAAAGATGATTGGGGGGTGGAGCACCTCCCCTTGTGGCGACAGGCTGAGGAAGGTGGCTCTGTTCAGCCTGGAGAAGAGGAGGTTCTGGTGAGACCTTAGAGCAGCCTTCCAGTACCTGAAGGGGGCCTTCATGAAAGCTGGGAATAGATTTTTTAGGAGGGCTGGTAGTGATAGGACAAGAGGGAATGGATTGAAGCTTGAGGAGGGCAGATTAAGACTTGAGTGCTAGGAAGAAATTCTTCCCACTGAGGGTGGTGAGACACTGGAACAGGTTGTCTGGGGAGGTTGTGGATGCCCCCTGCCTGGAGGTGTTCAAGGCTAGGCTGGATGAGGTCTTGAGCAGCCCTGTCTAGTGGAAGGTGTTCCTGGCCATAGCAGGTGAGTTGGAACTAGATGATCATCAAGGTTCCTTCCACCCTACACCATTCTGTGAAACCTTCTCCTGAGGGAATACCCTGGAGGAGATCCACTTTTCAGCTATGGAATTCATTCCCTGAGTAATTCCCTTGGGATATCCTAGCTCCTATTAAAAACAGCAACAAAGCTGTTGTTCACGAGATAAGTCATGTTTCCCCTTCTTATTAACAGTGCATTAGGAGAACTAATTAGCGGCACCTTGGAGATTTCCCTTCTGGGAATCCAGGCTATAAATATCTTCACAGCTTCGCAAGGAGCTCTGCACAGTGGGACTGGAGGGGGGGATGCTACAGCTGGTTAAACAATGCAGCCTCTGTGTGGGTGTCTCTGTTAGATTAAGAGAAGCTATAAAGCCACTTCACTGAAAAGTGGTTGCAATTTTTCATCAAAACATTGTTTTAATTGAAAAAAATGAGGGTGATTTGCTGGAAGAACTTGTGGTGAGCTTCTGGTTTGGTTTCCTCTTTCTGCTTTCCCTCTGTTAGAAACCCCAAATCATTTCACTTTTATCAGCAGAAGAAACAAAGGAATAGGAAGGGAATAGTCATCTGTTGGGCTTCAGGAACTGACCCCTCTGTTCCCGTTTGTTTAGTAAAGATGCAAATAAGAAATTGCAGTCTTGGGGGATGTGTGGGCTTGGGGAGTTTCACAGCTAGTTTCAAACGTTTCTTATGAGGCTGATGGAAAGCACAGACCTTCCCCAAAGGGCATTTCAGAATCAGAGCCTGACGCAGACATTTTGCGTCTCCGTCTGATGGATTCCAGCCCTTCCCAGTTGTCTTAAGGTGCAGCCTGGGCAGACTGGGTGCCTAATTTTAATTTTGGCAGCACAAACATTGCCAAATGTTCACTTTGTTCATTTTGTGTGCATGTGTGTGACTGTGAGTAGAACTTGAGGAATTTTTTAACCAACTTCATGCCTCAGTCCTATTGATAGAAACGTGCTAGAAGTGAGCTTTGATTCTGACTGTTTAAGTAAGAGAAATGCATAAACTGCTGTGGTAAAGGTTCTTAAGAGATGTCTACAAAATCATGATATGCACTGGGAGAATGGATCTGAACTGCTGCTGGTGCATTGGGTGGTTTGTTTTTATCTCAAGAGCCAGGGGCCAGCAAATGCTGGTGGTGGACAGCATCTCCTGCCATGACAGTGCTCACCTTCTCCTTGTGTGGTGTCACTGGCAGCTGCTTGGCTTCCTGATGGACACTTGCTGTGACCATGGGTGGTGAGCAGGAGCATGGGACAGCGTGCAGCCAGTCTTCTGCTGCTCTGACCATAGGAAGTTCACAATTTATGTTATTTTTCTCTCTTTTTATGTTTCTCCTCCCCTTCTCACCATCCACTACTTCTGCAAGCACTGAATGTTGTGTTGCATGCTTTATGGCTGCTCTGAGAGAGGCAATTTGACACCAGGCATTGGCAGCCCTTAGAAAGTGGGTGCTATAGAGAGCAATAAGGTCTCCCCTGAGCCTCCTCTTCTCCAGGCTAAACAACCCCAGTTCCCTCAGCCTCTCCTCATAGGGCTTGTACTCAAGGCCTCTCCCCAGCCTTGTTGCCCTTCACGGGACACATTCAAGAGTCTCAATGTCCTTCTTGAATTGAGGGGCCCAGAACTGGACACAGTACTCAAGGTGTGGCCTAACCAGTGCTGAGTACAGGGGCACAATGACTTCCCTGCTCCTGCTGGCCACACTATTTCTGATGCAGGCCAGGATGCCATTGGCCTTCTTGGCCACCTGGGCACACTGCTGGCTCATGTTCAGCCTACTATTAATCAGTACCTTCAGGTTCCTTTCTGCCTGGCTGCTCTCTAGCCACTCTGACCCCAGCCTGTAGCACTGCCTGGGGTTGTTGTGGCCTAAGTGCAGCACCCGGCACTTGCACTTGTTGAATGTTAAATGCCATCATGTTGGACTCTGCCCATCTGTCCAGCCTGTCGAGGTCCTTCTGGAGAGCCCTTCCACCCTCTAACAGATCAACAGCTGCCCCCAACTTGGTGTCATCTGCAAACTTACTGATGATGGACTCAATCCCCTCATCCAGATCATCAATAAAGATATTGAACAGGATGGGGCCCAGCACTGATCCCTGGGGGACACCACTAGTGACTGGCTGCCAGCTGGCAGTGGCACCATTCACCACCACTCTCTGGGCTCGGCCCTCCAGCCAGTTCTTAATCTAGCACAGTGTTGCTGTCCAAGCCATGGGCTGACAGCTTGGCCAGGAATTTACTATGTGGGATGGTGTCAAAGGCCTTGCTGAAGTCCAGGTAGACTACATCCACAGTCTTCCCCACATCCACCAGGCAGGTCAACTGATCATAGAAGGAGATCAGGTTGGTCAGACAGGACCTGCCCTTCCTAAATCCACGCTGGCTGGACCTGATCCCTTGGCCGTCCTGCAGGTGTACTGTGACTGCCCCCAAGATGATCTGCTCCATAATCTTTCCTGGCACTGAGGTCAGGCTGACAGGTCTGTAGTTTGCAGGTTCCTCCATCCGGCCCTTCTTGTGGGTGGGCATCACGTTGGCCAGTTTCCAGTCATCTGGGCCCTCTCCAGTGAGCCAGGACTGGTGGTAAATGATGGAGAGTGGCTTGGCCAGCTCATGTGCCAGCTCCCTCAGCACTCTAGGATGGATTCCATCTTGTGAGTATCCAAGTACCTCAGCAAGTCCCTAACTACTTCTTCCTGGATTTCAGGCAGATAATACTGCTCCCTGACCCCATACCAGTTCAGGAGGCCACTTGTCCTGAACTCTTCCTGCCTTACTGTTGAAACTGGAAGGCAAAGAAAGGCAAAGAAGGTACTTAGATCCTCAGCCTTTTCCTCATCTTTAGTTAAATGTTCCCCTCGAGGTCCAATAAAGAATGGAGGTTCTTCCTGCCCCTCTTTGTAGCATTAAAATATTTGTAAAAGTGCTTTTTATTGTCTTTCACAGAAGTGGCCAGCTTAAATTCTGTCTGGGCTTTTGCCTCTCTAATTATTCTCCTACATGATCTAACAACATCCTTATATCATGAGTTGCCTCCCCCTCTTTCCAAAGGCAATACAACCTCTTTTTCCCCCTTAATTCCTCAAGAGCTGTTTGCCCATCCAGGCCGTTCGCTTTCCCCGGCAGAAGGGCTGGGGACACTTTAGCAGTTGTGTGACCCTCTGTGCATGCATGTTTGCTATTATTTCTAGGAGCTCCCTGGATGATAAGCATGATATAAAAAATTTAGCCACAAAGAAAAAAAAACTGTTTAAAGGACTGTTATGGGTCTGACTAATCCCAGAAAAGCAAGGAAGTTCAGAATTCATCAGACTCCATCTGTAGTGCTGGCCGTGCTGGTTTTCATTAGTGAAATCAGAGGGGTGGATGATGCAATTCACCACTGACTCTGTATCACCCAGAACCTCTTTGTGGGTGGTTTTTAAAATCCTAGAGATGTGAGGCAGGAAAGACCTTGAGAGATCTTCTTATCCTCTGCAAGGGTGCAGAATCAAATGTATCTTCTCAATCACTGGTATGTCCCTCTCTAGATCTTTACCAAAAAATCTGCAGAAGTACAGCCTGCAGTTTTCCCCTTTCCACTATTTTTTCATCTGTGGCCAGAAGCCCAACCTGAATCGTGCTGAGACTTTTGGTGGTTCATTCTTCTCACTTGCTGTGTTGATTTCTGGGCCTTCAGACTGGTTTTGAGTGCTGTCTCATTTTCCACATTAAAACACTGCACCTCTGGTGTGTGAGGGAGTAGCAAGGCTCACTTAGATCCCAGAGCAGAGAGGCAAACATGCAGTGGTGGCCCAAGCAAGCAGAGGCTGCATATGGTGTCACTCACATCAGTCAACTGGAATATTGTTCCTAGACTGAGGTGTGGGCAGGGAGTGACGTTCCCTGTATGACACATTCACTTAGATGCTTTGAAAGTGCTGTTGGGCCTCCCTCTTCTTCTTCCCTCAGCTGGTGATGGCTGCTCCAGGCTTCAGAACTGGGAAAGGAGGAGCATCGGGGAGCAGCTTAGCTCTGTGCAAACCCCTTCTGGGAGGGGAATCCCAAGGAGGGTCCGATGGCATCAGGTTTGGCTCTCACTTTGCCTTCATCCAGCTTCCTCCTGTTGCTGAATGCAACTTAAAGCAGGCATAAACCCCAGCTATTTCACATCAAATACAAAAGTGTTGTGTGTTTTACTTGGTGGAGAAAACGGAGCAGTTGCTGGGGAGCTGAGCAAGTGCTTCAGTGCAGACAGTACAGTCAGCTGGCCACTGCCTGCATCCCAGCAGAAAATTGGGCTGTGTTGGCCAGAGTTCTGCTCATTCCCTTTCTGGAATTTGCTTCCCACAGCAATTCTAGTGGACCACGAATTTTTCATAGATGTTTCCAAGAATAATGAGTAAAACCAAGCTGTAAGCTGCTTGCAGGCATAATCAGAAAGAGATCTAATTTTCCAGATTACTCAATGTGAATTATTAATTTTGCTTGACTAGAGCAGAGTAGTCTGCTGGTGTTTTGGAGGGAAGACAGCCTGCTTTATCACTTCACCACTGATCACCCCTCATATTTTTCATGTCACATGATGTTTAACTTTTTCAGCCTTTCTGGATCAAACCTAGCACAAAGGGAAGGGAGTAGAAGTCCTCTGACTCAAATGGCTGTGAGACAAGCTGTTTGACAACCTGACTGTTCCTGAGGGGTCTCCAGTCGTTGGACACCTGTGAACATGTCCCTTGTAGGCCAGTGGGAGTTGTGAGCTAGCATCAAAACAAAACTTTGCTTGTAGCTTCCAATAAACCCAAGACAACAAAAGACACTCCCCAGCCCATATTCCTTGGCTATAACTGTCTGTTGCCTTGCTGCTCTGTTCATTTCCTTAGCAAACTGTGCCCCAGAAGCTCACTGCTCTGCTGCCTGGGAGTTGCTGGGTTTGTGCGGGTAGCTCACAGGCGGCTACTCCAGCTGATGGGTTGAGAAAGGACTGGGGCTTAGCTGGGCTGGAAGCAAAGCCTGTTGCAATTTCAGGGTCAAATCCTACATGCCATATGGTTTTGGAGTAATTTCAATGACTTACTAGCCTTGCTTGGGATTTACTCTGGGTTTACACCAGGATGAATTTCATCTGTCAGCTGAAATACAGCTCAGAGCATCAGAACAAAATGTAAACACTTCAGTCCCTTGAGGACGCTCATCCCAAGAGATGATGGAAGAAATAAAGCAGCTTTGCATTCTGGCAGGTAATTCAAGAGCCAGCAAGCTGAAGGAGCTGAGCAAGAATAACAGCACAGTGAACCAAGCCATTACAAGTACTCTAGAACTGACGGATTTGAGATGTTTTTGAAATGGGTTAGAAAAGCCAGACCTCGCTTTGCCAGCAAAGGCAGGAGGCAGTGAGAGATGGTGGTAGTGTCCTGTGGGCAGGACAGAGGGGTGCTCAGTCAGAGGGGAGGTGAGATGCAGCATGGGATGGTCTCGCTGCTGGGGCTCTGGACTCCAGCACAGGAATTGTTTCCCTGCCTGCTCTTGTAGTTTGGGGCAGGCATGAGAAATGTCTCCTAAATGAAGATCTTAATGATCAGCCCTTTGCCCTGCCATAGAAATGCTCTCCTTTGTGTAGTACCATGTATTCTAGCTGAAAGCAACCCTTTTTTCTCTCCCCCCTTCTATTCCTGCTGCTCCCTGTGTGCTCTGGTGGGCTTCTGTGCCTTAGGCTGGTTTCTATCCAAAGGACAGTGCTCCGAGCAAAAGGAGAATCCAGGGAGGCTCCATTTGTCTCACAACTACAGGTGGTACATTAGGGCTGTTTTGGGTCTTTGGGGCAGTACCAGCACCTGAGTTATTACAAGATTATTTTTTTTTTTTTAGGAAAAAAGAAAAGACATTTGTCTCAAAAAGAGATAAAATTGGGAAATTGTTACTCACTTTCTATCCTCTAGTCTTTGTTTTCTTTTTTAGCTACTTAATGTTTAAGTTACAGTTGCTTAATGATACAGAGCTCATATCTCCCAAAACACTCTGCATGGATTGGACTCAAAATGTTTTGTAACTGCTTATTTCAGACAGGAACCATACATTTTTTTTGAGCATGCAGCATCCCTCTTCTGTAAAATATACAGACCCTTCCATTGTGTTTTTAGTCACTGGTTTTGGATATCCTTTATCAAAAGAGCCATTAATGAGCCTTTCCTGTTCTCTCTCCACGGGCACATAATACGCTCTATGTCTTTAATTAGCACCTTCATTCCTCTCCCCCTTCCCCCTCTCCCAGGAAAAAGCCAAACCTTCCTCACTACCAAACTGGCCTGTCAAAACCTGACAACTGAAGTTCTGCCTTGTCAATATCAAATTGTCTGTACTGCTGTGCAAGCGGGATGGTTGGGACTGGTGCAAAGTAACGCACCAGCTGCATTGTCTGCTTCCCTACTTTGTTCCATTTCCCCTTCAGAGAGTCTCTTTTTTTTCTTTCTTTCTTTTTTTTCTTTCTTTTCTTTTTCTTTTTATTTTTTTTTTCTGGGCTGCTGAAGGATTTCTGGACTCCCCTGAGGATTTGCTATAGAAAACAGACCCCTTTTCCATAGGGGCTGTGCAGAGAGTTGCTCTTAGAGGGTACTTGTGGCTGCGTGTGGAAATTGTACATGTGTATCCATTTCCATAGGCTTCCCCGTGTGCATTAGTGTGTGCAGAAGGGCTGGCAACTCTGCTGTCAAAGGGGTATATGAATTCAAGCATTGTTTCCCTCTCAGAAGTGGGATTTTACTGGGAATTCTGGCAGTCCCCTCACAACAGAAGGATGGGTGGGTGCTGCTACTGTATATATCTGTTGTTGTCACTTTGGATTTTGTGCAATAAAAATAAAACCCTTGGTCAGAAGTGTCATAGAAGTTTGACTGACTTTCCTCTTTAATTGCTTATCATCCTTCAAGAGGCTTCTTGGCATTTAGAAACCAGCGAGTCTGTTTCCCATTTCTTTAGGCTTTCTAAATACACCCTGTTTATATTAAAATGATAGACAAATATACATAAAGCTGAAAAACATGACCACAAACTCTTTTCCTCTCTCTCTCTGCATTAAAAAAAAAAAAAAAAAGAAAGAAAGGGAAAAAAAAAGAAAAGGGGGGGAAAGAAAGAAAACCAACACCCACCCCCCCCAACCCTGAAGACACTTTTATTGTTGCTAAACTTTTGCCCTTGGCTGGTAGAGCTTTCTTTATGTTTTAACAGATCCAGACGTCCTTTTCATGTGGTCCTTGGATGTTCTATATTTTATATCTCTTGTGGCTTTATGGAAAGGGAAGAGTGAGCTTGCTGCACAAATATATCTGATGGTAATTTTTCTGTTGGTTTTTGCAAGTCAGGAGTATTGTGACGTTGCCATTTTTGAAAGAAAGTTTGTCCCCTCTCTGGCAAGCTGTGTTCGAGGGTTTCAGTAAGCCAATGGAAACTGGGGAAATGGAGTGGCTTGGAGGTGAGCATTGGTGACAGCCAGGCTAGCACAGAGACCTTCCCTTGCTTCTGCTGTCATCTCCCACCACTGGAGAGGTGGCCTGTACTGCCTGGTGTGGGGAGAGATGTGAGCCTGCTGGGACATTTAGAGTTGGGGTAGCACCCAGGAGTGTTGTCATGAAGGTTTAGCTTGTTTCCCACATTTTTTTCCCCCCTGCTGAGGAATGTCCCTTGCTTTTCCAGGCTCTGCTGCAGAGGCAAACAGGGAAAGGGGCCTTGTCTGCATCCAAGTCCTGGCTCCACCAAGGTAAAGGAGATGCTTTAGTTTGTTCCAAACAACTGAGTGTGATTCATAAAGGGGAAGGAAAACAGAAATGAGGGACGGATGGGTGCTGCATGGGACATGGGGGTCTGGTAGAGCTGTGGTGGGGCCTGCTGCTGCCAAGGGGGACAGTGGGCAAGGAGAGGGATTTGTGCATGGGAAAGTTTGTGCATGGATGAGGAGCCATTGACCCTGCTGCACACTGGAGTGAGCAGAGGTCTTCAAAGCCCAATGTCTCTTGGTCCTCATGCCCAAATGTGACAGTGCCACTGGGCAGGTTTGTACTAGAAAAGAGACTGATTTAATAGTACCAGTCTTCCCCTCAGAGAAACAAAGTCCCCAGTCAGCCGCTAAGTACATCAACCCCCAAGTATATCTAGAGCAATAAACCCCAAGTTAGAGAGAAAGTGCAGCTCATCCACGAAGAGACGTGGTAGCTGTAAAGCAGCCATGTTAGCAAAAGGTTAATGAACAACATTTTCAGATGTTTGCCAACTGTTTCCTTCTCACACAAGGCATGACTTTAGTGCAGCTCTGTGTCAGCTGGAGGATGTGGCTGCTGTGGGCTTGAGAATAGGAGAGGAGAAGCTGAGGCAGAGAAGCATACTGATTCTGTTCTTGAGATGCTGCATGCTTGTGTTATGAAATTCACTCCTTAAAATGAAATGCTTAAATGTTGGCAGAAGGTGCCTACTGTTAGGGAACTGAAAAAATTAAACTTATTTAAACAAGCAGGGTACCAAACCACATGCCCCAGAGGGCTGATTTTGATGTTTCTTCTCTGTTTGGGGTTCCTGTATGTGTGTGTTAGCCTTGTGGTCCCCACCGGAGTAGTTTTCATGAAGCATTAACGTCACTGTTTGTGTAGTTAACTCTTTTCTTCTGTAGCTTTATAAAACAGCGGATCTCTGCACAGCTGCACTGCTCTCCTAGACATGAGGGAAGCTGCTCTGGGTTGGGACAATCTGCTGAGTGTGACAGGCAGCGAAGTTCACAAGGTTGGTGATGCGCAGACACACGGTTAAGTTTCCATAGCAGAAGGATCCCACCTGGGTGCCTGTGGCTGGGGTTAAATCTCCACCTGCAGCCCTGCTCTTGTGACACTGCCACTGGTATTTCAGGAACTCTTCTCACCTTTTTGTCCTGGCTCTATAGTTCCTCAGGAACTCATCTCACCTTTCTGTCCTGACTCTTTTACAGAAAGGTACATCCTCCAGTCCGAATCAGCAGTTTGGAACTTAGATGGCTGCCTAATCCTGAGATTAAAGGGATCACAAATGACTACAAAAAACCTCAAATCCAAGCTGCAATATCACTCTGCACTCCAAGATCAGTGCTCTCAAAAGCTGAGGTTTCTTGCCAGTTACCAAAACCAGAAGCCACCCCAGGTGTCTCAGAATTTGCAGAAATGGAAAAACACCTTTAGAGAACAGGAGTGCTTTGACTGTGGGCTTCAGCAGTGAAGTTTTCAGAAGTTGTATTCACTTGTGGGATTTAAAATGTGTATTAGAAGTCTTGCATGTCACCTAAATAGGAGATAAAAGGGAGATGCTGGGCTAGGAGTAAATGTCCTCTCTAGGATATTTCTGCTTAAAATTATCCTTAAATGTTGGGAAATTATTTGCTGCTGTGGGCTAACCCCAGCTTTCCTTATTCATAGATGTTTCTTCATCTGCTTGCCTGACCAAAACATTGTTTTGCCACCCAAAGCCTGGTTTGATACCAGGGATCCCTGGTGCAGGCATTTGATTCTGGAAAAGGTTTCTTGTTGCAATTATGCAAGGCTGACAGGTGCCACCTTTGACTACCCAGCAGCACTTGCTACCAATGGCTGTACTGATTATTAGAAGGCCCAGCTGATGATGTAGCTCTGGCTCCTGACACTTAGAAGTGACCAGGGTGCCCATGTGTGACAGTAAAGGATCTGGTGCAGCATGTAGGAAAGCATCACCCAAGTCCCTGTGTTCACATGTGTGAAGTTTGGTGGTTAGGTCACCTGGAAAGAGAAGATGGATTCTGTGTCTCTTGACTGTTCTGCAACAGTACTTTATTTTTACCTGTGGACAGTACAAAGGTGCTCTATTACATTTAAGCTGAAAATTTTCAAAGCACGTTTCACTTCAGCCAAGGGAATCCTGCATGGGTTAAGAGTGTTGTAGGAGAAAGGAATTCCTTCAACTGCTCCCTTTCATAGTGAGAATGGAAGCTCAAGGGTAGTTAATTGATCTGGCAGTCTTAGCAAGGCTTTTGAGCCCATACTGTCTCTGGAAAGTTGCTACATATTATGTGATATGAAAAGATTTGGATGCTGGTAGGTTTGGGTTTTGTTGTGAAGTTTGCATAGGCTGTGGTGAGCTCTTCTGTGTCCCAGTCAGCTAACAGGAGCAGCCCTGTTCTTTTAGACCATGAGACTTGATTACTATAATTCCCACTTTGCAGGGCATTCAGTCCAGAATCTCCCCAACTCCCAGTCTGCTTGGACTGTAAGCTAGCCAGCTGTTTACTAATGAGGGCAGGAGTAACCATCATTTTTTAACTGTACTTTGTCTTTGTGGCCTTATTTGCCTTTGTCTTTTGCTTGCTCTGCGGCAGCTGATCTCTTGTTTAT
This sequence comes from Melanerpes formicivorus, assembly GCF_026170545.1. Classification (NCBI taxonomy): domain Eukaryota; kingdom Metazoa; phylum Chordata; class Aves; order Piciformes; family Picidae; genus Melanerpes; species Melanerpes formicivorus. The sequence goes on from NW_027142357.1 coordinate 5,526,636, forward strand.
GCCTTGGAAGTTGTCAAAACTAATAATAAAAGATTAATAGTAGGAAAGAATATAATTTCATTTGTCATCATGGAAGAAAAGATGAAAATAAGTAATACTGGAGTGGAAGCATGTGAGTACCTACATAGGTAGGTTCTAGCAGGTCTCAGCCCTGTTACAGCCTCTTAGATCACACAAATGATGCACGTCCTAGGTTGGTCCCTAGGCTGGGATTGTTTAGCCTGGAGAAGAGGAGGCTCAGGGGTGACCTCATTGCCCTCTACAACTACCTGAAAGGTGGCTGTAGCCGGGAAGGGGTTGCTCTCTTCTCCCAGACAACCAGCACCAGAACAAGGGGACACGGTGTCAAGCTGCGCCAGGGGAGGTTTAGACTCGAGGTGAGGAGGAACTTCTTCACCAAGTCATTTGTCATTGGAATGTGCTGCCCAGGGAGGTGGTTGAGTCACCGTCCCTGGAGGCGTTCAAGAGGGAATTGGATGTGGCACTTGGTGCCATGGTCTAGTCACGGGGTCTGTGTTGATAGGTTGGACTCAATGATCCTCGAGGTCATTTCCAACTTTAGTTATACAGTGATACTGTGGTACTGGCAGTGCAGCCCAGGGAAATTCTGGGCAATATTAACCATGGGGATAGCAAGTGGGTTTTGTCAGAGAATGAATATTACGATGAGAAAAATCAAGTCAATGACTTTAGGTAAAACAATTTACAGTGAAGCTTTGTTAGGGTTTCTGGTAGCTCTGTCTGGTAATGTATTAATACTCTTTTGATTGCCCTTCCTTTTTGTCCTGGAGCCATGAGAGTACCTCTGTGGCCCAACCCCAAACTTGGTTTTCATTCTAGCCAGACTATAACTTGTTTTAATCAGGTCTTTGGGGTCTTATTCAGTCTGTTGGTGTTAAATGGGACATTTTGTGGACAGAGGAGAAATTCCTGAGAGGGATATTTTGCAATCTCGCTGTGTAAAATGGCCTAGTCAAGAAGAGCCTACCTGATTTGTTCATTAAATGCAAAGCACTACATGGAGACGTTCAGGTTCAGAAAGGTTTAGCACTGGGGTAACACAGTGCTCATTGACATTCATTAGTGCTAGAGCCTGGCTGGTAACAGATCATGTTTTATATCCTAGGAAATTCGCTGTTAAAATTAGACATAAATAGAGGTGGGGTATAATTAGTTATTCTTTCCAGATGGACTGGACCATGCTACTCAGCCAGATGATCCCAAGCAGTGCAGTGTACAGCTGCCCTCCCCTGCTCCATCCAAGCTACCCTCTCAGAGTTGCTCCTTGGGGCAGCTGTCTCTGCATTGCCCTGGTCTTAGCCTTGGGACCTGGTAAGGGTCTTCACATCCCTCCACTGTCTGCAGAATCTCACATGTATAACGAGGAGATTTTCTTTGTTAGCCTCAAGCGGGTTTATTTGCTTATTTAGTTAGTTATTTAAACCTCCCTGTAAGTCTGAAAGCATGCACATTCTCACTCCTAGGCTTTTACTCCCAGCAGAATCACTTCCAGAAATTCCAATACTATTCATCAACTAACTTTTACTTCTGGGCAAACACAGGGCTCCAAGACAACAGGTTTATAATAGATGGTAGAGTGAATACACAGATAAGAGTTGTGAGCGCTTCCAGATTTGTTTCTGATCTTTCTGCTCTTGGAGATGTACTGCTGAACATACCTACAAGCTGTGCTTAGGTGAGGAGAGGAGAGAAGCTGTGTGCCCTACATGTCCTGGTCAGCCCAAGCCTGGGCTGTTGAGCAGCTTGTAGGTATGTTGTTTTGCCATCTAGCTAACATCTCCATCAGCCTGATCAAAAGCTTAGATGAATTTGAAACAAAAAATACATCTGGTTTTGGGTCTTTTGAGCCTTTGAAACATTGAAGCTCTGCTGGCTGCCACAGGTCAGAGAAAGGTTTGGTTTGGAAAGGACCTTAAAAATAATCTAGTTCCAACCCCTGCCATTGGCAGGGACACCTTCCACTAGACCAGGGTGCTCAAGGCCTTATCCAGCCTGGTCTTAAACCCTTCCAGGGATGAGGCATCCACATGAGGATGCTGCTGCAGCTCACATTTTCCTACTTATTTCTGATCTTTCGTCCTCTTCCCTCTCTGTAAAAGAGGCAGGAAGTGTTGGCAGGACCCTTGAACCTTGTTAACAAGCATCAAATAGAATTATTTTTACCTGTGTCTTAAAATACCTGCATTTAGCATGTTTTCACAGTGAATGCTTTTGTTCTTATAGCTATTTCAGAAAGCATTTTTCCCAGTGTAAATGTAATTATAATACACATGAAAATAAAACCCCTTCTTGGCAAACAAAGGTTCACCTATGCATTTCTTTAGTCCCAGCTTTTATTAGTAGTGCTAGAGGTATTTTTAAAGTGTTTATTTAATCCAACTATTCAGTAGTCTCCAGAGCCCAGGCTTCTGCTTTAGTGCTGAATCAATGCTTGGTCAAGCCTTAAACTTTATGGCTTTTGGCACAGTGTTGAAACAGAAGCTTTGATGCTTGAGCCTGCTGCCTGCACAGAGCAAATATAAATTTTGATCAGTACAGTAAGTGTTCACCATTTGAAATGTCAGCAGCCAGCCTCTAACAAGCCCCTGGCCCCGGAGCTGTCGGGCAGGGTAGTGTGCCCAGGCAAAGGACTGTTCAAGCCACAGTACATTCCTGGGTGCTGCCTCAGCCCCAGCCCACGTCCCCTGTGTTGAAATAGCATTGTTGTCTGATGGCAGCTCAGGGTGAAATTACTGTTTCTAAATTCCTAGTGGGCAGTTATTCTTGGGTTTGCAGAGGCTGAGTGTTAACAAAGCTACTCTGCTCTCCAGAAGTTGTGGGTCAAGGTCAGGTCTGAGGGACTTTGTGCTGTGACCCGTGAGGCAAAGCTGTAGCTCCCAATTCAGGTGTGCTTCAGTTCTGTTAGGTACAAGGAAGCTGTAGCTCCCAATTCAGGTGTGCTTCAGTTCTGTTAGGTACAAGGAAGCTGTAGCTCCCAATTCAGGTGTGCTTCAGTTCTGTTAGGTACAAGGAAGGCTTTGTCTGCTATGACCTAGGTGGATTCTAGTGGGTTTGCTTTAACAGGTACCCAAATCTTGTTTGGATAATGTGTGTAGATAACTCTCTGATGCAGATGAAAATGTCATCCTTTCAGAGCTCCTTGGTACTTCTCACTCAGTGATCTTGATGCATTCTTCAAGATAGCATACAGTGGAGAAAACCTTAATTACAAAGACCACACTTGAACCTCACCTTTGGCTCCCTGGCACAGCTCTCTGAGGAGACAGCCTGCCTATGCCAGCTGGCCAGCACTGTGCCAGCACGGCTGTGTGCCACAGCAGCACTGTGTGCCAAGCAGAAGCAGGCTGTGGACACTCACCCTGCAGTGCACAAGGAGGCTGTGCAATCCTCCTCCCCACAGCCTTGGCTTCTCCAACACAGAGGTCGTGGCTGATGAGGAAGCACAGTCCCATGCATCATCCCACAGCGGGGGGATCCCACTGCGTAGAATGCTACGGTGGTTCTGATGTGCAGATTTCCCTCTGGGTTTTCCCTCTGCTGCAAATCCCTCCTTGTTCTTTTCCTTCTGCCTTCATCTCTTCCACCAGGGATATATGTCTGCAGCCTGGGTTGGAAGCCCTGTGGTGCCAAGGCATGTTAGCAGCATATGATGGAGCAATATTGTTCCAGTGTTTTACTCCATGACCCAAGGAATTCTGTTATTTCTTCCCTTCTGTGTCAGTGTGGATATGCACACTGTGGTATACTTTGGGGCTGCAGAGATTTCACTGAGCACATGTTATCTCATCCATCCGCAGCATTTATGTCTGTCTGATATTTCTCATCAAGTTTTTGGTACAATTTGTAGCATGCAAGTGACCTGCCTGGGGCCCTGAGCACCTCTGGTTTTGAGGCCTACTTCTTTGTCTCCCCTGGTGCTTTGTGCCATAGCTTCCCACTGTGGCAGAGCTGGGGCTGGGGGAAGCTGGTGTTGCTTCCTGGGTAACACCAAAGTGCCAAGGATCACACTGATGTAAGCCTGTGGCACTGCACAGGGTTTTTTGGCACAGCTAGAGATTGTGTTACTTTGCCAGTCATTTTCAGAAGGGGCCAAAAAAGGCTGTCCAGTTAGAAGGTGGAGATGAGTTAGCAATGAGTGAATGCTGCTATGTAGAACAAACACTTTGCGGTGGTGCTTGATTGGTAATCATACACCTAGCTGCTGAGAACCTTATTAGCATGCTAGATGGGGGCTGTGAAGTCTCAGAACTGGTCACCCAAGGAAAGGTCTCTATGCCATCTCACTGGAGAGGAGCGTGGGCTGCCTCAGCACATCCTGCACAGCAGATCTGGGACTAGGGGGAATGGAATGAAGCTGGAGGTGGGGAGATTCAGGCTGGATGTGAGGAGGAGGTTCTTCACCATGAGAGTGGTGAGACCCTGGAATGGGTTGTTCAGGAAGGCGGTTGAGGCCCCATCCCTGGAGGTGTTTAAGACCAGGCTGGATGAGGCTCTGGCCAGCCTGATCTAGTGCGGGGTGTCCCTGCCCAAGGCAGGGGGTTTGGAACTAGATGATCCTTGTGGTCCCTTCCAACCCTGACTGATACTATGGTACTATGACTGGAAGTGAGGGTGCGGCCAGGATGGAGAGCTGTTGAAGAAGCTTATCCTAATGTTGCATGTTAAATTGGGGTCTTCTCCTTATAGGTTTCCAAGAGTGCATTTAAGGGAGAAACCAAAAAAGTAAAATACAAGTTCTGGGAGCACTGCTAGGCTCTAGGTATACATTAAGGAAGACAAAGATTTTCCAACTTCATTTCACAGCACCAAGAATTTATGGTCTGTCTCTAAGCCTTTAATGGGGATGTTGAGGGGAAAAGAGTTGTTGTTTTCCCTCCCTCCTGCTGGAAAGGGATCTTGGGAGAGCCTGTTGCCTTTCCTCAGCCACAGTAGGTCTCTGCATAGAAACCAATAGATTTGGTGCTCTCCTCACTCCACTCACTCCATGTCTGTGCCAGGAGTGCTTAAGAGACTCACCCGCATGGCAGCGTGGGTGGGCTCTGTTCTTAGTGGGCACCATTGGGCATGACTGTGATGGTAGTAGATAATGCTCCCTATGATTTGTCCTATGAAGCTGCCCGCTGCTCTTCCCTAGGTGAAATAAGTTGGATGGCTGTGTGATCTGCTACTGCAAATACAAGAAATTTGGGCAGTGAACCAAGCCCTTGGGTGTGCTTTCCTCTCTGACTAGAGGGTGCAGGTTGCAGAGCTTCAGAGCATGGTGTAGCAAAGAGGGTGGATTGATGCACTGCCTTCAGTGCAGAGCCATGCTGTGCCCACCTCTGTGTCCTGGGAAGCTAGCTGGTGATGAGTTCAGCTTGCCTGCTGGTGTGAAGCTGGGCAGGGCAAGGGGCATGGGTGAACTCCTTCCTGCCCTCACCTCTGCAGCTCTCTGCAGCTTGTGGTGATCGCTCTGCCCCCTGCCACAGAAGGAGGGGGCAGATCACAGCACCAAAGGCTTCCAAACCCATGTCACTCAGATCTGACAAAAATGATGACTTGCATCTGACCTGCTTTTGGTGGGGATAACCCATAATCCTTTTTTAGCCATGCATTGTGTTGTCTAAATTAGGAAGCTCTAATAATGTATGCAACTTATCATAAGTATTCTGTGATAATGGCACAGACCGACATAAAATGAAGACTTATATAACGCTGGATTAGTCTTATGAAACAGTGGTGTACCTTCATAAAGGGTCCAAAGAGCAATTATTGTGTGTGTCTGACTGGCACTGTAAAGTCCTTAGTTCAATCATCATTGACCAATTACTGCTTTATTGTATTTTCCTTTTATTTTTATGGTCAGAGAATGGCATTTTTCCCACAATCAGTCCTTGAGCACGAAGACAATAACAATTAAAAGAAATATTTTAAATCTGGGCTTCATCTGCACAGAGGGACCTATCCATCACTATAAAGATCAGTTCTGCAAGTAGCTGTATTTCAGCCCAATAGCCCCCAAATATCCAGTTGTCCAGAACTAGAAGTTTTAATTTTAAACCTTATTCCAAAGAGCAGTAGTTTATGTTTCACCAATTTGCTTAAAATATTAATTTCTGATGCCCTTACACTTGCTTCAGTGCTGTATGTTGGCAACATGTGTGCGTGATAAGGTTGCATACGACACTGATTAGAGTCGAGATAAAGATTATTGTGGTCACTGGGGATGGACTTGGGCAGTGTCCAAGGTTATCAGCCAAAAGAAATAGAGAAATGTAGGACTGTGTGAAAATGCTTATTTATGCTGACAGAGTACTGACCCGCAATCAGGGCTCGGCTCTCTAATTAACTGAAGGTGTAACCTGCAGGATCTTAGGCACTGTACCTGTGCTGAGCCTCGGCTGCTCGACCTGGAACCCGGGGTGTGGGAGCAGCCCTCCCTGCCTGTGGCTCGGGGTGTAGGGATGCAGTGTTAGGCTGGGGGGTGACCTTGACTTCGGTGCAATTGTGTCGGTGCTCGGCGCCGAAGGACGGGGGGGGTTGGATCCTATTCAGAGCCAGGAGCGTGAGGAAGAAGCTTTTGACATCTAACGCAGCGTGTGTCCCCTTAATTGTGCCTGCCCTGGCGCGCCTGGCTGAGGCTGCCCGGGTCCGGGGAGCAGCCGCGAGCAGCCCTTTCCTGTGGTGCTCCAGGGAAAGCCAGGCGGTCTGTGAATGTGTCTAAGGCACTTAGCACAGGAGAGAGACAGTGTTTGGCATCCCTAACTGGAAATAAAGCCAAGCCCAGTACATGTCTGCCCAGCCCTCCCAATACTGCCTGGAATTGTGGCTCTTCTGCCCTACTGCTCTTGCCCAGACATTCTTCTCTCCCACAGCCCAGCTGCTTTGCCATACTGCCCACTCTGTCCCTGGGCAGGCTTCCTCAGGTGTTCTGCCCTCCCTCTACCATGCGAGGAGCAGGAGCACATGGCACCACAGCATCCTCAGGGTGAGAGCACATGGCATTGTGTACATCTCAGTCCTGTCCTCTCTAGTGGGAGCCATCATCAATCAGTGCTTGCATGGCAGCAGGTAGAACACCCACCTCTCCTTTTCAAACCCTTCCTAAGCCAGTGGGGAGTGGAGTAGCTAATATATATGGTGGCTGCCTTGTAGCTGCTGCAGGTTTCCACAGGCTCAGCACTAGCAGAGCTCCAAAAAAGCTTTTGGGAGTGGATTTGTAAGGGGTGAGTTCACTTCTGTTTGCCAGTGTGGTGCCAATAGTGGCCAAGGTGCTGAGCACCCTATGGCAGCAATCCTGTGCAGGCTGCAGCTTCTATTCAGGATAGGGACTAAGGTTTGGCATCAACTGAGCCAGAATGCTTGCTTCTTGGGAGGTATTAGTGAACTTGTTCCTCGGTGTGCTCTGTGGGAATATGTTTGTACTTTGGGCTTGGTGTTTGCTTTCAGGTCAGGAGATGTATTTTAAAGTAGGCAAGAACCCATGTCAGGGGATGGGGAGAGGCAGGAGGAGGGAGCAAGTCAAGGAAATGGACAAAGGGCTACTGTAAAGTAGCACATTGTACAGAGGGAGTTCCCTTTTTGCTTATTTCAGTTTCATTTTGAAAGTCCTTCTTTCCCCCCTGCCTGGTGCACATCCAAAAATTTCATTTAATTCCCAATTGGATGACATATCTACAAGCCCTTGGTCACCACAATTAACTATAATTAACTGGTGAGAAACTCAGATTAGCTGAAGAGGTCACCAGATCTCCAGCAACAAGACAAGTTTTTTTCTCCTGTTTAGAGGTGCACCAGGCAGGCTTACAACCAAATCCATAGGTAATTTGCCCTGAAGCCATCAAGCAAGCTCTTCACTCCTTGTAGACCAGTCTTGAAATAATTTGGTTTACCTAAATGCAGAAACAGTGCAACAAACCCCTTAAGTCTCAAGAGCTTGTAGGAAGCTGGTATCGTAAGTCCCCATCTGCTTTCAGCTACCTTTCTGTGCATAACCTCTGCATGGTCTCTAGCTACAGAAGGTGCAGCAACAAGGGCACCAGACAAGGAGCCTGTGAGGGCTCCTTCTGTGGGACCTCTTGTCACGAGTATTGACACTGCTTACGGTGGGTGAGAAATTTCTTCTTGGCTCCAGCCCTGTTGCATCCAGCCTGGGGAGTTTGACAAGCTACAGCCATCTCCTTCCACTCTTTCCTGGTGATTTTATCCATGAGGGTGGTTTTACTAAGCCAGACCCTCCTTTCCCTCCCCCTTGCTTTATTTTCTTAAGAGACTTAATCAAAGGTAATTTGAGTTCCCATTTCTCTATCAATGGTTGTATTTAAAAGGGGCTTATCTGATTTCCATCACCAATTATGGGCTCCCATTTCTTGTTTATATCCATCTCAAATCTGACAAGGTCCCTGTTTGATTTTGATAGGAAGTTAGGGCTTCGTACAAAGCTAAGGGGACTCTGAAGCACATTTGTTCGGGTAAAATAATATCTTGGGAACTACTTCACTTGTACTGCATGGGGAGGGGGTGGAATAGGGTGGTCCCTGCCACTTCTGTTGAAAAATAAATTCTGAAGCCAAGATAGTAAATATTTCCCTGAGCCAACACAGTGGGAGGGAAATTACAGTGCCCAGGAATATTGCTATTAAGGAGATGTGAGGTCGGAGGTTAATGTAACAAGAGTTGGTCTAGCCAGAAAGGTCGGGAAAGGTTGGCCTTGTAAGTACAGAGCTGTTTGATGACTTTTAACTATTTTGGGCAAGAAAAACATCTCTGCCCTTCTCTTTGGAGGATAGCTGGCAAAATCTGAGGCCTCATGGGGCATTGGCAAATAAAAATTGATGGGACAAATTCATGCACAAAGCAAGGTGTACCTGGACCATTAATGCTCTTTCAGCTTTGACGCAGCAGCTTTTAAGCTGCTCTAGTGTTTCAGTGTGCTTGAGTTTTAAAATTCATTTATTTGGAGCATATTAGGACACCCCTGTAGCTCACTCAGAATGTTGGTTGCACATATCAAAGCATGGGGGGCCATTTCCCAAACTATTTGACCTAGCACACTCTTGAAAGAGGCTGAAACCTGGAGCCATTCCCCTCTGGTTAGCAGAAGATCACAGAATCACAGAATGTTAGGGGCTGGAAGGGACCTCAAAAGATCATCCAGTCCAACCCCCCTGCCAGAGCAGGATTACCTATTCCAGATCACACAGGAATGCATCCAGGCAGGTCTTGAATATCTCCAGAGAGGGAGACCATGGCTTTGGGAGTCATTTGCTACTACTTGGCGAGCTATGTCTTTGCTCTTTGAGAAGCTGGAGGATATTTTTATTTGTGTTTGGTTTTCTTTTTCTTTTTTTTCCACTTTCTGTAGCATAAGGTCTGTAAAACCCTAAAAGCAGGCAGGCATGGTGTAGCTTCAAGAAGCTCACAAATAGCTGCCTCCTCTCTTAAGCTACCTCTGTAGGCTACCACGATGCTAGCTGGGATATTGAGGTGAGTTGCTGAAGCAGATATTGGCTCACCAGAATCCAGGGAGCCCTGCATGCTTGCCACCCTGCCTCACAGGTGGATGTTCAAAGTGGGCCTGAACTCAGCAATGACAACACCAACACAGGTTTTCTTGGGCTGGAGCAAGGACAGGATAAGTTTATGCCTGCAACAAAAGACAGTCAGGTTCTACATGCAAAATGCATTTGTTCCTGGGAGACAATTAATACCAGGGTGGCTTTTCCCTTTTCCCAACCTATAATTACTCTTTAAATCCATGTGGTCCCTGCTGTGTGGTGGAGAGGGAGACAAGCAGGCAGAAAAGCCACCTAGCCACCATCATGTCCTCCAAAGCCTGCAGCATCTTCCTGAGATAACACATGCAGGGAGCTGAGGGAAGAAAGTGTACGTTGGATGCCCCATAGACTTGGGAAGATAAATGAGTGCTGTTCTTAACCTCATTATTAAGTCATCTGCTGGATCTTCTGGCCCTGCAGGGAGTGCCTATATCCCAGAGTGAAGTGCCCTGGGCAAGGTGCATGTTTGCTGTGTAAGGAGGAGCTCAGCTGCCTGCAGGAGGAGTCAGGAGTATGTGGAACCAGGGATCCTTCAGGAAACCTCAGAAGGCTCCCAGCAGTGCCCAGGGTGCTCTCAGCTAGCTGAACACATACGTGTCACTATGCAAAGCATCCGTGCAAGAAACCAAGCACTGGGATTAACTGGTGATAGGCACAGTTATGTGGCATTTTGAAATGTTAGTTGCACTGAACCAAAACCCACAGAAAAGTATTCTTGGTTTGTTGGGCTCTACCTAGGTACCCTGGGGCTCTTTGCTGTCTCTTTGGGTTGGTTGAGTATTTATTGTGCAACAAAACCCCAGATCTCCCAGTATGTTTGTGACCAAAGCAATTTCTTGTGCAGAGAACCCTGAGCTGAGTGAACGGTGGTGAGAAAAGAGGTTCATCCCAGCAACCCCTGCAGGCTTGTGCACTGAAGTATTTCAGAAGCAAGTTCCTCTGAAAATGGGTAATCCACATGTTTTGACACTCCTCTAATTCCTTTTTTGGGGGGGCAAAGTCATGGCTCTTTCTCAGAGGACATCAGCTTGGAGGTATGTCTAATTGTTTTGACTGGTATAAAATGTGGAAGAGCTGCCCTGGAAGGCCAGGCTGTCCATGCCTTGATGTGAAAGCTTGTAGAACCACAGAAGTTTAATATTAATGGCAATAACTAGTTGCAGACTCTTAATTTCTGTTGGTACCTGTCTCTTATTATGGAAGGAGGAGCCTCTCCACTGGAGTTTCTTGGTGCTGACTGCTTCTCTAGAGTGCTACATGCTTTCCTGGTGCTGTGGCCACGTCACACGCAACGTGGGGTTAGCACTGCTCCACATTTTCCTCTCTTCTACGAGCTGTGTGTTGGCCCTGTTCCATTCTGCCTACTATGGAAAAACTCAGCATACTCAATTTACTGCGTGCAGTGCACACATTGGAAGTGTTTTCCCTTTCCTGCAGGGGCATGTGGGCTTCAGCCTTGCAATAACGGGTCTGTACAACACACAGCAGGATCATCGGACAGATATTGGCAGGGCATCTCATCGGTGCCAAGCCAATTAAAACATTAAACCTGATCCAGTAAGCTTGATTGCAGCAGGCTGGCTGAGCTCCTCACCCAGATAAGCTCCTGAGAAGGGAGATACAAGGAGGATGTGCAGGAGGGGGCCCTGCGGGAGGAGCTGGGGAGCTTTGACATCCACCACGCTTTTGAGTAATTACATTGGTTTGGACCATAATGCAGAAAAGGTTTTGGGCTTTTTAGTGTGCACATTAGAAAACAGCTCAAATTCTTTATGATATGAGATTAAATGATTTCATCCCAGATAAAACTTAAGACCCGCAAATGCTTGATTGCTCTTGAGGTAATATTTCAAGACTTGAATCATTCTGTTTTAAAATACCTCAAGTTTACAATGATAAATCTACGAAGCACTAAAAATCCTACTCAATCAACTCTGGTTCTTGAAATGGCATCTGCCTTTGAGCTATAAAAATAACAGATGATTTTTTGATAGCTTATCAGTTAACAGACTGCTTAGTTAGGATAGCACATTTTTATGCTAATCTTAGGGCTGTGATGAGTGAGTGAGAGAAAGAAGATCTATGGCATTATTTTGTATCTACTTTAAGTTCAGCCTAGCTTTTGGAAAAGATCTGTCCTCTTCTAGGAATTGCCAGCCACACAGGGGGTTTCATCCCTCCTTTGAGTGGAGGTGGAATTGATTTAAACATGTTAAAGTGGTAATATATGTGGCTGTTTAATGGTGTCTCTTCTGCACCGCGGAGCAGACACATGCAGCAAGCAAAGGAGGTGCAGGGTGCTCCCCAGCATGGCTTCCACAGCCCCAGAGTCACTGCCTCACCCACCTCCTGGGTCCCCTGGGTTCTGAGAGCTGCTGAGGCAAAGGGTAGAAGTAGAAATGTGCCAAATACTCTCTCCTGCTCTCTGCCCTCAGTCCTGCTCCTGCACAGTAAGTGGGAGGCTATGCAGCCTGCACCAGGGGGATGCTTTTGGGTCAGGAAGCAGGGGAGATGGCACAATGGGGCAGGACCTGGGCTTCTCAGCCTGACATGTCAGGTGTGCATGCTCTGAGGTCTTGTTCTGGGTTTGCAGTGGAGAAAGGGTTCTTTCCATTTCTTTATTCCCTAAAATCGGGATTAGTTTGGGAGGAAAAAGAAAAATTTGTGACAAATTTGATGCTGATTTGGTGTTTTGCTGATATGAGTTAGAAGTGATGCTGTCTCAGTGGCCAGGCAGGAACAGGTTTTGAATCCTCTTTTTGCTTACTCTTATGAATTCTCCCATTCTTTAAACAGGAATTAGACTGAGTTGGCTTGCTGTCCGTTGCCAGTTCTTGTGGGAGATGAGGTGACAAGCCTGAAGGACCTTGATTTCACCTACAGTGTCATTTTTATGTTCTTGTGTCTTTGAGCTCTCATTTTGAATTTATTATTTTTCCAAATTCTGTCTTATTAAAAATTCAGGTGTTGGGTTTTGGTGGGTTTTGTTGTTGTTTTTTGAACAATAAATTGAATCTACATTCAGACTTGATTTTCTCTGAATTAAAAGTGAGTAGGGGAAAGGTAATAGGTGGCTTAAATCTGATCCTCCTTACTGAGATTGTTTCCTGCCCAATTCTGTATCTCTTGAAGGCAGAAGACTGTTTTAACTGAAATCAGTATGAGCATTAGAAATGCAGGCCATGGAGGCAATTTTCTTTATGTCTTTTCTCTTCCATGCTAACCAGGACTCCTTTCTCTTTTGTCTCATGAAAAATGATTTTAAAACTGTCTAAAAGTGTCTCATGAAGCATGAGAGCTGCCCATGGAGGTAGAGCTGGTTCCTAACAAAAATGTTCTCTTTGACAGAAATGCGCCCACGCCAGTGTCCAATATTTACACATTATCCTGCAGCAAGCCTGACTTGAGACACTGGTTGGGGTTGTGATCTCTAGCTAGCGCTGCTTTTCAACCAATTCCATTTCACTGGCTGCAAATTCTCTGTGGAGGTGAGAGAAGTGTGGGAATGAGATCAGCTTATGGGAGGCTACAGATGAATGTGGACAAGGAGAAAAGAACCAAAATATTTTGACTGATTGTGTTTTGGGAAGTGGGTGGGAAGGAGAAGAGGTGGGAAGGTATCAAAGTCACTCCTGACCAGAAACTTTCAGCACCTGCAAGATGAAGCTTTGATTCCCTTCCGTTCTGTGGTGGTTGGGTGCACATGTTCTCTCCTTGCAGGTCAGGGCAGATCCCCATCACTCCTCTTCAGAATGTTCTCAGGAGCTGTTCCTGTTCAGAGCTGAGGCTGGACAATTTCTGCTCTTGTTTTGGCATATATTTAGTTCACTGACAGAAGAAGGCCTGAAATTGTTCACAGATTTCACTCAGATTTCCTGACTGGGTTCAGTTTTGAAAAATGATGGGATAATGCTCATAGGATTGAACAGAAAATCCAGTTTCGATCCCTCTCTCCCCTGCCTGCCCTTGTTTAGGGGACACTCCTTGGGCACAGGCAACCTTCCCATTTATACGAAGAAAATAGAAATGCTCAGGCCACCGCCCGAAAGTGTACATTCATTTTGGTGTCAATAGCCTGGAGTGTTTTCCTATGAAACCTCTTTGATTTTCTGTGCCTTAGATCCTAACTGTGTCAGACAGAGGAATTTTAAATGTTCAGGACTTAGGTGATTACAGCAGCATCCTTAGCCCTGGCCTCTTGCCTGCCTGGAAAGTGTTTCATGCTCTGCGGTACAGGACACCTAGAGAGGATGTTTCTGTCTTTCCCGTGCTGACATTATCCTCTTCATTTACCTTCAACTCAAATACATATCAAGGATGATGGTAAAGTTATTACTGGGTGATCAATCATCTCCTTTCTTTTGCTCCAATGACTGCTGAAGTATTTTATAGAAAGCAGAACAAGTCCTAAAGGACTGAGCACCCGTGGCATTTCACCTCTGCATAGGGAGGTGGGTTCCTCTTGGACTTCTCTCACCCTCACAACAATACATGATCAGGACTTTAGAAAAATGTAAAATGTAATGGTTTTTGTCGATTTTGGTTTATTTCAGCACCGCAAGTAGAGCCTCACGAAATTACTTCCACATCACCGTGAATCTTTTTTCTTTCCCTTTTCCCCCTTCCCCACCCTGCTGTTGTAAGTCGAGTCACAGAGCTGATAAATGTGATGTTTGTATGGTGCTGTTCCAAAGCCCTGTGATTTTGGGGCCAGGCTGTGGCCATGGTATTTAGCCTGGATGTCAAGGTGTGGATTGCACTGTGAGGGGATTGCCAACCACTTTGCGCCTAGATGTTTTGGGAGCAGTGACATTTCGCTCTGCAGCAAGGCAGCAAAACAAACCATTCCCCTCCACCCCTGCTGCAACGGTTTTTATTTTACACCACCAAGAGCTGACACAATTTGATGAATTTCATCCTTTTTATTTTTTTTTTCCTTTCCCTTTTTTTTTTTTTTATACCCACTTGAACTACTATATAAATATTAATAGCTAAACACATTGCAAACAGGTGGGACCCGTTCTGCCTCTGGAGAGCTGCCACCGCTAAGTGATATCTCAGATGGGGTGACAGAACTTTCCCATGTGGGCGCTGTCTCTCCCTGCCAGCCCCTCGGACACGCCTGGAGCTGAGAGCTCTTTGTTTTTTTGGGCTTTTTTTTTTTTTTTCTTTTTATGGTATCGCTATAACAGTTTTTCTTGGTCTTTTAACAGCTCATTCAGAAGAGGAAGGACAGGGAATTAAAAGGCATTTTTTCCCTACCTTCGCTAGTTAGAGGGGCATCGCAAAGGGGGCTTGTTCCTGCTGACAACTGCAGACCCCTGGTTTTGAGTGTGTCTGAGGGCAGCATCTCCAAAACAGGAATAAAGAAGTGTTCATCTACAGGTTGTGCTGTGTTCGACTTTCTCCCACCTCACCTCTTCCTCTAGCTTTGCAGGCACTGTGCAGGGAGTGATTGTGATGATCTACCCTGTGTTGGGCAACTGTGTGAGCGATGTCTACATCTGTGAGGTGTTCCGGTGCCCTGCAAACTGGGCTGCTTGGGGCAAGGCTCTGGGCAGCAAAGGGAAAGAGGTGGTTACAAAATGCTGCAAGTCCAGAAGGAAGTCTGAGGGTGACAATGGATAGCATTACTGGTCAGAATGCTTGGATTCCCTTATTAGTTCCTCCACTCCTTCCCATTTATGCTATTCATCCCTCCTGCACTGTAAAATGTCAACATAGACATAACACATGGAGCTGATCTATCAGAGTGTGTTAGGGGTCAGGAGATGGCAGTGGGGTGGCTGCCTCCAGGCTGATGGTGCTGCTGGAGCTGTCGCAGCTGCCTTGCCAGGGCATGTGGAGCTTTTTTGGTTTCACTAAGGAAGCCGTGGCCTTTTCCCTGGGCAAAATCACAGGCAGGGTTCAAAGGGGTTGCTCGGGTTTGGTTTTGTTGATGGTTTTTGTGTTGTGGGTTTTTTTGGTGGTGGTGGGTTTTTGCTGTGGGTTTTTTGTTTGGTGGTGGTGGTTGTTTTTTGGTGGTGGTTTTTCGTGGTGTTTTTTTGAGCTTTTTTTTTTCCTTCCTCAAAATTATGTTTCCATAGAAGCCATCACCACATTTTGACTTTCAGATCAAAAAATGCTGGGTTGTTTGGAAATCAGTTTTTTTTTCCTAGCATATTTTTCAATGAAAAAGGTACTATGTTCTTCATACCATTTATTTACTTCTTTCCTATTAGAAGTAGAGAGATAGAATGTAACTGCAGCCAAATCTGGGAGCCTGGGGATCTGGGAGCTGCAGGATACCTTGTACTCAGTGAGAGATTTCTCTAATTTTTAATTTCTCTTTGTAAGAATCTTTTAAGAATCCAGAATAGAAAAGAAGGATTTGTCAGTTGGTGGTGGTTTGGGTTTTGTTTCATTCTCAAAGCCCCTTACAAAACAGAAAGATTCAAATTCTCCCCAGGGGCAGGAATGGAAATATTAGTGATGTGCCACTTGCTTGGTGGCACCGCGGAGGGAACAGTTAGAGGCATGAATCAGGGACTGCTGGCAGAGTCACTTTCCAATATGTGCAAATAAAAATGCAGACCACATATTACATCTGGGGTCTGAAGATTTACCAAGCTGCCATAAGGCCATAAGTTTGGGTTGGTTGCAGTTTGGGCTTTTTTGAACCATCTAAACAGGCTGCATGAAGCGATGCCTCCACTTTTTGTATTGCTGCCTGTTTCAAACTGGGTTGTAGGTAAGGAGACTCCAGCATTCCTATTTAATGTTCTGATTAATGAGCACAGACAACGCTTTTAAGATATTTTTTTTTTAACCTGTATATAATCAAGCCATCTAGCTACCGGTAACTGCAAATGTCACAGATTTCAATGGTCTCTTTGGGACTTTTAATCTGTTTGCTTTTATAAAGGAGGTGATTTTATTTTTACATTAAGGAAGCATTAACATCATTAAATGGGCTCCCACTTTATGATAACTGCAAATGTCACATTGATCCAGAAAGATAAGAAAATGTGCTCGTCTTTGGAACAATATCCAAGGCAAGAGCAGGCAACCCACACTATTTGCATTAAAAAACAAATTGTATAAATGCAGAAGATTGATGTGCCATCTGTTCATGTCCTTCACTTTTCTGGCTCTTCTGTGTTGAGATATTTTTATGGAATAGTTACGTTTATTATTTTGAAAATGACTCACGGGTTAAAAAAGTTTATGATGGGCAATATAAGTTGAAGACGCTCGTTTACAGTATCTCAGGTACAAAAGCTGGCATTAAAATTAACTTCCATGCCCACAAACAAACTACAGGGTTTTGCAGCCTGTGTTATTACCCAGATCCCAGGATCAGAGGAAAAGACTTCAGCAGCAACACCAGCAGCTTGTGAAGTGAATCCAAAATACCCAGCGTGGACACAATACTTCTGAAGCAATGGAAAAGCCTTGCAGAAGGAGTAAGTGGCTAGAAGAAGCTACTGACTTGGCTTTTTATCAAGAAGGTAGATATGGGGTGGAGTCTTGTTTAAGATCAGGCTGTGTGGTTTTGGTGAAACACTGGTGTTACCTGGGGTGGATGTGGTGAGCAGGGTGCTGATGGTGAGAGTTTTTGCCAGAATGCTAAGCCCAGACAGTGACTTCTGAATAAAACCTGCAAGCTCCATAAAGGTATCGTGAAGGAAACCTGGCGCCTCACCACAACCCCTTGCTATCGCTTCCATACCTTTCCTGCTTGCCACACCAAGCTTCCCATTGACATAATCCTCCCCACTACGGCTTTATTTTGCTTTGTACCCACCTTCATTTGGAAATAAGTCAGCATGTGCCTAGGTGGCCAGGAAGGCCAACAGCATTCTGGCCTGGATCAGCAGGACTAGGGCAGGGGTCATCCCACCTGTGATCCACCCACTATACCACCAAACTTAAGACTGGTGAGGATGCACCTTGAGTACTGGGTTCAGCTTTGGGCTACTCATTCCAAGAGGGACATTGAGGTGCTGGAGTGTGTCCAGAGAAGGGCAGCAAAGCTGGTGAAGGGTCTGGAGAAAAGGTCTTGTGAGGAGCAGCTGAGGAAACTGGGGTTGTTTAGCCTGGTGAAGAGGAGTCTGAGGGGAAACCTCATTCTCTCTAGCTTCCTGAAAGGAGGTTGTAGATGCTGGTCTCTTCCTGGTAACAAGTGATAGTACAAAAGGAAACAGGCTGAAGTTGTGCCAGGGGAGTTTTAGGTTGGACACAGGAACAATTTCTCATCCAAAAATTGTACCAAGCCCTTGAGCAGGATGCCCAGGGTGCTGGTGGAGAAGAGGAAGAGCAGAGGGTCTTGCGGGTCAACAGAATTATCCAGTTCCTTCCTGAACCCATTTAACTTCAAATTCCACAGCATCCTACAGCAAGTTCTCAGGTTAGCTCTATTTTGTTCATAGACCATGTTCTTGTTGCTTTGCCTGCTTGGACCCTGCCATCCATTTGGCCTGGTACTTCACACTTCCAGCTCTTGGGTTGGAATCATAGAATCATTAAGGTTGGAAAAGACTTCTAAAATCATCAAGTCCAGCCTTCTAACCAACATCCCTAAGACCACTAGATCACATCCTGAAGTGCCACATCTACTTGTTCTTTGAACACCTCCACGGACGGTGGCTCTACCACCTCCCTGGGCAGCCTGTCCTGAAATAGTGGTCAGTCATTAGTTACTTGGGAGAAGAGGCCAGTACCAGCCTCACTACAGCTTCCTTTCAGGTAGCTGCAGAGATGAAACAGTGAGCCATTGGCTTCCTTGAATGATTTTTCTTCTCCACGTTTCCATAGATTCATCAATTGCTGATAATCTGTTAATCATTAGTGGGCTCAGACTTCCTCTCAGCAAAATATGCTATGAGTTAGACTTGCATCTTTTTAAGCCCAGCCAAAAATATTGTGTTGGCATTGGTGGTGTGCTTGATAACTCCAGCTGACATGAAGGTATTGTCCTACACCCTCTATTGCATGGTGCCTGGGGTTTTGTGGTCTTTGCTGAGAGTCATGGAGGATGAATTTAAGAACAAATCTATTTCTGATCAGCATAAGATGCTAGTAGACAAGACTGCATCATCTTTACTCAACATGTTTTGGTGTCTACCAATTGAAATACTTGTAAACCATTACAGAGCAATACCAAGGCACATTTGAAAATGTCTAGGCCCAGAGGTCTGCAGTCAAAATATGGCAAAGCAGGAAATGGGAGCACAGGCTAAAGAAGTGATTGAATGTCTCTGGAAATAAAGCTTTGAGGAGCTAATGGCTGGTACTCAGCCTGACTTATAACCTGTGTTTAGAGCCTTGGCCCATCATGCCACCTAATCATAACGTGGGGAAGGACTTGCTGAATACAGCACTTCCTGTCTTTTCATGGTATCTTTGCTACCCTTTAAGCCAAACAGGCTTGCCACTGTCTTAGACAATGGTGGGTTTTTACCTAGCTGCCAAATCACAGGTTGCACACAAGCTGTGATTCTGGCAGGTGCATGATAGTTGGTTGAGTTTTTGCCTGTTTGCATTGATTAGCATAACTTCTGCCATGTAGAAGCAGGGTAGATTGAGGGTGGCAATTTAGTTTCTGGATTATAGTAGTAACTCTTTCCTTAACAGGACACACACCATTTTATCACTGTGTTCCTGAACTACTTTGGCATTATCAGGAATTAAAAGCCCATGTTTAAACTGCAGTAGCATCTCTAGGAGCTTCAAGACCCAGGTGAGTTTGCTGGTATCTGCAGGAGGAAACATCACAGCAGCTTGTCCTTGCTTTGGACAGCAGTGTAAATCTGGAGTGAAAGACAAACAAGAAGGAGCACAGAGAAATGTTGAGTGAAGATTGGTGTCTGTCTTCAACTGGTGTTTATCTTCAATCCAGAAGTTAAATTGCTACCACAGGACTGTGGCTGGAGTCACAGGGTGGCCATAGGTGAATCATATCTAAATGCATACTGGAGATGTATTTTGGTTTAGAAACATCTTGGCTCCATAGTGAATCTCAAAGTCCGTGTTGCTGAGTCTAATGCTCCCGTCTGCCTCACAAAAAACAGCCATAGAAGTTGATGATGATAGGGCACAGGAAACCACACCAATTCAGAACACAGTGGATTTTAATTTTGCTGTTGGAATACCTTTTATCTGCCTAAATCTTTTCCAGAAACACACCACCTAAACCCCTGAGTAAATAAAATTGTATGTTAAACAAGGGGATAGACAGAACACTTGGTACCTAGAAAGGAGACTTTTTTCCCCTTAGGCAAGTCAGCTGTGTCCTTAAAATTCTACATATTGTCCTTTATTAAAGAAGCTCAATTTTAAATTGGAGAAGACAGAAGCCCATCTTTTTCTTTGGGGAACCTGATGTTGCTGCTCTGAGGTCTACTGTCAGGATGCTCATACAATTATTTTTGAGAAGGAAGGACCTTTTCAAATAAGTTGCATGCTAAGTAAGTTCACCTTGTAAAGGACCCATAGTTGACTTCTCACTTTGAGGGGGTAGCCAGCCCTCAATGGGAGTCTGCATGTCTTAGACCTTTCAAACAACCTTTATCACATTGCTTCAGCTAACTGTCTGCACTAAGTGAATCCTACCCTACAGATCAGTATGCTGCACAGCTAAAAAGAAAATAACATAAAAAAGCTCCAGATGTTTCAGCTGATGAAACACCGTAGACACCAATCTTCACTCATCATTTCTCTGTGCCTCTTCCTGTTTGTCTTTCATTCCAGATTGACACTGTAAACAGTCCAAAGCAAGGACAAGCTGCTGTGATGTTTCCTGCTGCAAACACTGGCAGACTGACCTGGGTCTTGACTTGCAGCAGAAGCTCCTAAAGCTGCTACTGCCATTTAAACAAGGGCAGTTAATTCCAGATGCTCCAAAAGTAGTTCTGGAACACCATGATAAAATGGTGAGCATCCTGTTAAGGAAAGGATTACTGTTATCATCCAGAAGTTAAATTGCTGCCCTCAATTAGGTTGGAATGGCTGAGCTTTAAAGATCCCTTCCAACCTAAAGTATTCTATGATTCAATTACTTGAGCCTTTCCTATGATGGAATGGATTCCTTGATTTTCATCTGAGCCTTCTGTAAAGCCAGGAGTCACCATTGCTAGCAAAACCAAAAGGCATGTGTGTGTGTGTGTTATGGGATGAAAGCAATGAGCCAGGTTCTGGACAAGTTCTGAGCAGGGAATTGATTGTGCCCATGTGCTCAGCACTGGTGAGTCTGCACCTTAAATCCTGGCCTGATTCAGCTTTGGGCCCCTCACTACAACAAGGACATTGAGGTGCTGGAGTGTGTCCACGGAAGGGCAACAAAGTTGGCAAAACAGGCTTCTGAAGAGTAAAGCTGAGCAAACTGGGATTTAGTCTGGAGAAGAGGAGGCTGAGGGGAGACCTCACTCTCTACAACTACCTGAAAAGAGGTTGAAGTGAGGTGGGAGTTGGTCTTTTCTCCTTAGTATCAGGTGATAAAACAAGAGGAAATGGCCTAAAATTGCACCAGGGGAGATTCAGATTGGGTACTAGTAAAGATTTCTTTCCTGCAAGAGTGGTCAGCATGGGAACAGGCTGCCCAGAGAGGTGGTGAAGTCAGCATCCCTGGAGGCATTAAAAAAAATGTGTAGATGTGGCACTATGGGACATAGTTTAATGGCCATGGTGGCGTTAGGTTGATTGTTGGACTTTAGGTCTTTTCCAAAAAACAATTCTGTGATTCAGTGAGATGAAGAATGAGTGAATGTAGCAGAGCAGGACTGCCCACAGTCAGCACTGTTTGGGCTTCTATCACTGTGAGTAGCTGCAGGTGGCAAACCTGTTACCTTCTGATGTGCTCAAGGCATTTGGGTCCCTACCTCCTCTGTGGTTTCAGTGGGTTTAGAACACCTGACTCTTTTTAAAATGTTCTGCAGGTCCCTGCTGACAAAAACCACACCAGGAAATTACAGAAAGTTAACAAAAGCCCAGATCAACAGCTGAAACTTGACCATTTTGTAGCCTATCCCCTGCATCCTTGTAAAACACTCTGTGGTTGACTGTGCATCTTGCCAGATGTCAGATCCAAAGCCCGTGACAGACTGCAGATAGTTTTACCCAAAGATTGTCAATGTAATTTTCACACTTCTTCAGGAGTTTCAGGGAAAGAAGCAGCTACTTCTGTGCCTGTGGCAGTAGGAGAGCGGGCCATTGGAGGGTAATTTGGGAGCCTGGTTTCATGCAAGACTGAATTCCCAGATTGCTTTGGTCAGCTCTTCCTTTTCTTCTCTGCCATGGCTTCTGTGCTTGTAGACAGGCTGTGCTGCACTGACCCGAGCTGTGAAGTGCTGTCACATTGCCTATTGTTAGGATAACTCATGGCTTGGTTGTGTGTGTGTTTTGTTCCCTTTCCCAAACAGGCTTGGAAGTTGTCCTTGGTAAGTCCCTGGCTGCAGCAGCGCCTTGGCTGTGTGGAACTGCATTTCTCAGTGTGATCCACACACCCTCCTGTCTTGGTTTAAAGAGCGGACAGATAAAATTTTACCCATAAGGGTAAAATAAAATACTCTTACTGAATTGGAGAGAAATACATAATTATGTTCAAAAATGTACAGGAAAACACATGAATCCTTAACACCTAATACATGTACAGGATGCATGAAAACTAGACTAAACCACAAGCTCCAGTGCTCCTTTTCTCCTCGCTTATTGCCTCCTTTGCGTCTGGCCTAAGCAGGCCAGAATTGTGCAGGACAAATTAGTCAGGCTTCTGTAAGCCATCTACACACCTACTCCCCCATGTTACCAGGTAAGGCCTCCCTCTGGAGAGCTGAAAGGAGGGAGAAAAGAGACAGAAGCTGATTCTACAGCCAATGTTATAGGGACGCAGACATTCTGGGAATTAAATATGAAGATTACACTTTCTGGGGTGTATCTTCTGATCTGTCTAGTCCTTCTGGGAGACTTCTCTGTGATTTAAGACCTTCCAGTGCCTTAAACCCGGGACAGCTTCATGCACATGCTTCCCATTGCTAACAGAGGTGTGACAGTGCAGCTCAGGCACAGGCAGGGAGGACTCCAGCCTTTGCTGCTTTACATGTGGAAAGTTGCAGACAGAGAGACTGATGTTTCTGTGGGTATGGCTCAGACTGGCCCTCAGCAGCTTTGGTGGGTGACTTTCACACCAAGGAAGAGCCTGGTCTACAGTAGACACATTTTACTCCTGTTCATAGCAAAATCACACAATGCTTTAGCTGCATATTGTCACACACACACAAAATAGTCTCCACAAAGACAGAAGCCACTAAACTAGCTTCCTTAGAGAGGGCAAAAGGGGAGAGATCCAGCACTGGTTTGTATATTTTTCTGTGGGAAGCCTCTAGAGCTTTGCTTCGGGAGATGGCCAGGGTGTGGTGGCAGGGGGAGGGTATTGTTTTTTTTGTAATGGAAACCATTATTTCCGCGACGCTTAGCCCACAGCGCTCATTTCGCTCATTAACTCGGCAACATGACGGCTGCTCTGCAGACAATGAGAGTGAGATACTCAGCGTATTGTTACTGCCATTCCTCTGCCGGTTTGTGCAATGGAAGATGTTTGCATATTCCATTTGTCACAGACAAGTATGGGGTATCAGATGTAGTGGTATTACTTTAAAATAGAACTGTAAAAACGCAACTAAATATGCTCAGCTGCAGAATGCTTTGGATTTTCTGAACTGAAAATTCCCATAATCTTCTAAGAATGTAGTGCCATGTGAAAGCTAATGGCTCAGGGGGACTGGTGGAGGGAAGTGAGGTTTTGATAAATAACACAAATCCAAGCCAGCTTGATCATGTCTGAATGTCACTGTCTTTGTCAGATTTATTTAGGTTTAGAATCACCAGAGAGGTGATTCTGCCACTTTGCTCTGCTCTGGTGAGACTTCACCTGGAGTACTGCGTCCAGCTCTGTAGCCTTCCATATAGGAAGGACAGGGACCTGATGGAGCAGGTCCAGAGGAGGGCCATGAAAACAATCAAAGGGTTGGAGCACCTCTGCTACAAAGACAGGCTGTGGGAGCTGGGGTTGTTCAGCCTGGAGAAGAGGAGGCTCCAGGGAAACTTAATAGTAGCCTTCCAGTAGCTGAAGGATGGAGAGAGACTGTTTATAAAGGTCTGTGGTGACAGGACAAGGAGCAATTGCTTCAAACTGGAGAAGAGCAAATTTAGATTGGATGTTAGGAACAGGTTCTTTACTGTGAGGGTAGTGGAACACTGGAATAGGCTGCCCAGGGAGGTAGTTGAGGCTTCATCCCTGTAGATATTCAAAGTGAGGTTCAACAGGGCTCTGGACAGCCTGATGTAGTGGAGGATGTCCCTGTTCACTGCAGAGGGGATTGGACGAGATGACCTTTGGAGGTCCCTTCCAACCCAGACCATTCTGTGTTTCTATATGAATTTGTGATTCAGTTTCCCTAATACAAAGATGACTCCTTCTGATATAAAAAAACAACAGGAGTTGAAACTGAAGAGCAAACACTTCTAAAGTATCAGCACAAAGTGAGGGCTTGCTCACCTTCCCTCTTGGACTGAATATTCCTAAAGGGGAAATCTTTCTGCCCTCAGGGCTGCACCAGTCTGTGCTCTTCTGTAGCTCGAGTGTGTTCACACAAGGTTTACTGCACCTTTGGCATGGGAGGAGTATCACTGACCAGCAGGACCTGGGTGAGTGATTCCAGTGTGCTGCATCATCCGAGCAGAAACACAGCTAGTTCGGCTCTACAGCCACGTTGTGCTTCAAGGGGTAGATTTTGAGAAATGATCTTTTATGCGTTGTAATGAAGAGGATGAGGAGTTAGGGAAAAAAAAGTACATCTTGAGGAGCAGCCGTGGAAGGGGTATGTAAAAATCCTCAAGTCTGGAAAGGGAGCAGGTAATGCTACAAGACGGTACGGCTGAGGTAAAATATACTGCAGCGTGGTTCTGCTGTGTAAAATAAGCTTTTGATTTATGGAGTGTCAAAAATGTAGATTTCTACGGCTTTCACGATGAATTTTTTTTTGGCAAATTTTTGGATGAAAATGATTATGGGGAAAAATGTTCAGAATAAAATTATGGCTTTGACGAAGAATTGAGGGCTCTTTAAAGACGTTTTCTACTTGTATCTGCCATGGCTGTTGTCAGAGTGCCCTGTTGAGCTACTGGGTAGCCCCAGCTGCTCTGTATATTTTACCCCCACCCCTCCTCCAGGGAGTAAGAGCACAATTTGGCCCAGTGCTGGCTAGAAATTAATTGATTCCACTGCAGACTCCATGCAGTACATGCTGAGATGATTAAACAAGGACTATAAACTATTGTAATAAAATAGCATGATTTGAAGTAGGGATGATCATCTTTGTTTTGTGGTAGGACGGCACCTATGGGGTCCTGGCCCGTAACACCAATAAAAGTGATAGTACAGAATATTCGTCAGTCCCCTTTGCTTCTTTTCAGAGTCAAAGTTCAGCTGAAAGCCTTTTGGGTGCTGGTTATTTGAATGAAAGTATTTTTATTTCTAGCTTCTGTAATTAGAACAGTGAAATTTGAGTGGGAACGCTTTTCTACCAGCAAAAAGCTTAGCCTACAATTTAGTTTCAACTCACTTGGTTAGAAGAGCTGAACAACAAGATTTTGGGGGAATCCACTGGTTAGTGACCTCACAGTGAACTGTTAACATTGCATCTTTGCATCTGCTTTTTCAGCACTTGGCATAAATATACTGTGGACCCCCTCGAAGAACTTGCTGTTGCCTCCTCTGTGTTGGACACCAGAGGAGGAAGAACGTCACCTTGTTGATGAAAATACTGTCAGGCTCGCCCAAAGGCCCTTCTGAGCACCTGGGCTTGGTGTCATGTATCTGTGAGCATCCAGTGAATTCCTACTCTTTAAATCTGACCTTCCTTCCCTTTTGGATATTGCATACCCTTTGTTATTAGCAACAGTCCATTCAAAACAACCAGTTCCCTACTGTCAGATGTTTGTCTGTAGTTTTCACAGAGGCCCAGGATGTAATTCATCGTAGAATCATGGAATTAATATGAACCATCAACACATTGAGGTTTCCACTCCTCTAGCTGGAGGCTGTTGTGAAAGCAGTCCCAGGCCTCTGTGAGGTGTGGGGGTGGGCAGTGGCTGTAATTGAGTCTAGATGCAGTGTCTGGAAAGATTTTTATGTCCAGCAAGCCAACAGTTCTTATCTTGCTGTGGTATGTAATGATTAAAGCTATTAATTAACACTTCCCTCAGCACTACATAAGGTCTGCATTATGGTGTGCATCAACAGCACGGGCTTCTGAGGGAGAAGCCATTAGTGTCAGGATGCTCCTTGGTGACCTACAAGGAGAGTACCTAGACTTCATTCTGTGCCAGTCAGGGAGGGGTTTTTTGCCTTTTTACAGCCTCTACAGATATAAGTCGGATCCTGAGCTGCTAAAAATGACTCCAGCAAGCCCATTCCAGCTGACACAGGCTGGGGAGCTGGACCTATACGCTCTCTAGCTGCTCTGAGCTAACACTGCTGGCTGCCTTCAATGCTGTATTCTCTTCCTGCCATTAGTGGGACTATAATTAAGCTCCTGCCATCATTTGCTGCCCTTTTCTACCATCCACCCTCCTACATCTTTTGGAGGAATGTTCCCTTAGAAAAACAGTTTGCGTGTCAATTGCTGGTACAACATTGTGTTCTCGGTGCCATGAGGTTATATTAGCACTCGGATTTGTGTTCAAGAGGGTTGCTTGCATACATAAAGGCTGCAAGTGTTTCAGGATTGGGGCCACAGTGTGCAGTGTTCCTGGGCAATAATCTCATGATGTAACCATAAACCTCGATTGTCTGTTTAATATCTCAGATGTTTCAATTTGCATTTCGTTAAAACTTGGCAAAAGGTTATCAGCTCAGATCCAAAATTCTCACAAAAATTGTTCTAATATGTAAAGTAAGTTTTGATTTATGGAGTGACAAAAATGTAAATTTCTGAGCATTTCAGTTTATTTTTTTTTTTTTTTGCCAAACTTTAGACTAAAATGACTTTTTTAAAGTGAAATTATTCTGGATGTAGTTATTTTCATAATGTTGGAGTAAGAGCAGTTGAAGATGTTAATTTAACTGCATTTGCAAATAATTCCTACAAAGAACATTGCTTCCCAGGGAACGAATAAGATCTTTGTAGTGAGCCTAGGAAGAGAAAGATCAATAGGCAGAATAGTATTATTTTTGCAGGGAACCTGAGTATAAAATAATCTATAAATATATTTAATATTACTAAAAAGATATATTCCTCTCTCACCTCATGAAAGCCGTTTGCTCACCTCAGAGGAGGCTGACAGATCAGTGTTGTGTAACACTTGCCATAAAAGAGGACAGTAAAAATGTGAAATACTTCACTTGTTTTGCAGCAGGAGTACCTCTGACCATCGAGAAAAGGATCCATTTCATATCACTGGTATTAATACAGACTCCCAGTGCATATACATAGAGAGGTTCGAAGAAGCAATGTGAAACAGCAGATTGTCTTCAATAGGATAAAATTTGAACATTGGGCTAGTCTCAGGTCTGTCCTGGTAGTTTGGAGAGGGAAAGAGTATCAACACCTCACATAAAAATCCTCACTTTGAATCCAGTTCTCAGCTTTTCCTTTAAGACACGCAGCACCATGCTATTTCTTTCATAAATCCCCACTTTGTTGTTGTTTTACACATAAAACAGGCAGTGGGGTCTCTTGTGTTTAATCATTTTAATTAAAAGTGTGAATTTTGCCAGTTGCATCAGCTGGTCTATCATTTTCCATGGAATTATTTCTGCTGTGAAACTGGTTTTAAATCTGGTTTACCTTTTTTAATACTGGTAATCTCAGGAAAGTGTTTGGACTCAAAGAGAAAAAAATAAAAACCCACTAACTTTGCCTTTAATATGGGAGATATTATTTAAATTTGATATTTTCCAGCATCTTCTAGGGTGGGGTGTAAGCAACCTAGCCTCGATCAGCGTACTTGTAGGCACAACTTCTCTAGATAAATCCTGAAATATCTCCTACAAGAAATGTCAGCATTTCCAAATTCTTTTTCCCCCAGTGAAACAAATAAAAAAAAAAATCAGAAAAGGAACATTTTCACACAGCAGGGAAAGGATTCTGAGGAGTTTTGAATGGGAAATGTCAAAACAGAAAGTGTAACTGTTTCAGTTTTCCATTTCTTTTCATTTTGATTCAAGATGAGATTTTTCATTTTGATTATCTCCATCACAGAATGAAAAGCCTTTGTCAAAACTGCCATTTTCACAGGAAAAAGTTTCAAGTTCTAAAAATCACCTTTTTTCCGGTGAGAATTCTCATTGACTGAGGCAGCTGGACCAGTTCTAATCTGGTGCTGAACTGCACCCCACAGCTGTCTGTGACTCGCGTCAGGGTCTTGGGGAGGCTCCGCTGGCCATCCCCACCGGTTCGGCTTGGCTGGGGCAGCCTCCCAAAGGAGGGTAGATCTGAGCCCAGGAAACTGAAGGGACCAGCTGGCTTTGGTTGGGTGTCAAGTGACAATGTGGCCCTGCAGCATTTTAAGGGAGGACGCAAGCAGGGCGAGAGATGTGACCTCAAGGCAGCCCTTTCCTTCTTCAGGCCCTCCTGGAGGCAGTGGGCAAGCAAGGCTGGAGGTATGAGAGGTGCTCTCCACGGTGCGTCCACAGCCGTGTCATCTGAAAGGGGTCCACGACTGAAGACTCCCTGGAGGCAGCTGATCAGTTTCTCACACACTCGCATGTCTGAAATGTCAGGCGCTGTGCTGTTTTTAGGTTTGACGCGCTCATATGTTTCAGCCATGGAGCAGTCAAGGATGAAGGACAAATCTGTGGGTTCCTCCCTCGCTCCCTCTGTCCCTCGCCTGCCTGCGCCCACGCGGGCAGCAGGGCCGTCTCCTCCTCACCATATTGTATGGCATTTCTGGCAGAGACGGGCCAGGCAGAGAAGTCTTGGGACAGGCCCTGCAGCTTCATCCCCAGTGGGAAGGCTGGCATTCCTGCATGGTCACCAGCCAAACTGCCTCCATCTTGTCCCCATCTGCCTGGAGAGGTGCCATGAGGAGGGACACTAGTTCTTTGTATGGGGACAGCTGTGTGATGCTTTTCTTGGGATGCTGGGTCTTCTGTGGGTCTGGTGGGAACAACAGGACTTCCAGCTAGGTTGCTTTCACCAGTAAGACTTGTTCCTTTTTCAAGGCTTTTAAAGTGCTTGCATGGATGCAATGTATGTCCCTGAAAGAGGGACTGTGTGTCATAAGGAAACCAATCTCCTTGCTGTACTAGGGCCTCAAGAACCCTAAAGACACAGAGGGTTTTACAATAAATACCATGTAGGCTCCTGAGCCTTCAGTCATTTGTGTGTTTAATCCTTCTCGATTGTGTCAGGATGAGAGACCTGACCTATTTGAAGTATCCAAGTGCCACTTGAAGGATGCTTTATCAGAGTAAAGTTCAACTTTAATGGCAGAAACCACAGTTAGAATGTCTTCTGTATGCAAGGGAGAAAACCTCCCACCTTTACCTCTCTCAGTCTCAAACTCTCGTCAATCTTTCTCCACATAGAAATGCACCATTTTTAGCTTTTCCTTATTTCATTCCCAATACTTCAGGACAACTTTGTTTTTATACATTGCCCTGGTGGCCTACTTAGGAAAATAGTCTGTATTTTTAATATGTATATATTGTAGATCTAGATGTGTGTTATTTAGATGTGTATACACATATTTAGAAGTAAAAATCTAGTGCTAGTTGATAATTTTGCATAACTTTTATCCTGATAGAGTTCTTATGAGGTCAGCAGGTCACTTCAGTGTTCTAGGCTCTATTTACGTGGGTTTGAATATACTTAGGAATCATAGAATCAGCTGGTTGGAATCATAGAGTCCAACCATTACCTAACAACTCCCTGTACACAACTGTTAGACTATGCCCCTAAGTACCTCATCCAAACATCGTTTAAATATATCCAGGGGTGGTGACTCCACCCTGTTCCAGTGCCCAGTGACACTTTCAGTGAAGAAACTTTTCCTAGTATCCTCCCCTGGTGTAATTTAAGGTCCTTTTCTCTTGTTCTATCACTTGTCACCTGGAAGAGGCAGGTTCCCATCTCACTCCAATCTCCTTTCAGGTGATTGTAGTGAGTGATGAGGTTTCCTCTCAGCTTCCTCATTTCCAGGCTGAACAACCCCAGTTCCTTCACCTGCTCTTCACAGGACTTGTGCTCAAAACCCCTCACCAGCCTCCTAGCCCTTCTCTGGACCCTCTGCAGCACTTCAATTCATCTTCACCACTGCCACGTACAGGGCTAACATCCTGCTGGCCACACTATTGCTGATCCAGGCCAGGATGCTGTTGGCCTTCTTGGCCACCTGACCACACTACTGGATCATGTTCAGTCAGATGTCAATCAGCACACCCAGATCCCCAATCTTGTTTAGACTGATATATCAGTCTAAACAAGATTGTCATCATCAGACTAGATGATCTTTAAAGGTCCTTGTCAACCTAAAGTATTCTATGATGATTCTATGATAATTTAGCCCCCAACCCTTTCCTTGTGAATAGCACCTGAAGCCTGACTCCTCTTTAATGTGTTGATTACATGAAATTATAGAATCATTAAGGTTAGAAAAGACCTCCAAGATTAATGAAGTCCAACCTTGTGGTAGGGTTGGAAGGGTAAGGCCAAGAAGCCTCCTCCCTCCCCCCTGCAAAGTAAAGGGAAAGAAAATTGAAGGGAAAGGGAAAAAAAACTCACAGCTGAATTAGCAAAGCAGTGGAGCTCTATATTTACAAAGCAATGTAGGATATGCAGGGGAATATATACAAATTTACAATATTTACAATAGATACAAAGATATACAACAGAGTAGCACAGAAATGAGAGTTCCCCCCTCTACTGTGGGGGTTCCCCACCTCCGCTCTCCCCCTCTCTCCCCCTTTTCCCCAGAGCGGGTTAGAAAGAGAGAGAAAGAGAAAAAAAAAAGGTTAGAAGCAGTTTTGTGTTAATTGGAAAGCAGTTAATACAGGCCTGGTAGCTTATCAGTTTTCAAGGCCGAAGCCTTGGCAGAAAACCCAGCACAGAGAGCTGCTGCCCTGCGGAGGAGCAGAAGAAGGACTGATAGAAAAGTGCTGGAATGCCCAGGATACCCTCCTGCACTCCCAGTTCAGAAGGTGCTTCCTCCCACTCTACCAATGAAATTAGTTTAGATCCTTCTTTTCATTTATCAACTTCCGTCCACCATATTCCCTTTCTTAAGGGGACAGCCCCAACCGGTGACAAACCTTCTACCCAACACCTCCATAACCAGTAGACCATGTCCTGAAGTGTCACATCTACTTGATTTTTTTTTAACACCTTCAGGATGATAATTTCCTGACTTCCATGGGCAGCCTCTTATCTGGTAATGTTCCTGCTCACAGCTTGCATGAGATAACCTCTGAGTAAACA
Source organism: Melanerpes formicivorus (assembly GCF_026170545.1). Taxonomy (NCBI): domain Eukaryota; kingdom Metazoa; phylum Chordata; class Aves; order Piciformes; family Picidae; genus Melanerpes; species Melanerpes formicivorus. The sequence goes on from NW_027142357.1 coordinate 5,557,648, forward strand.
TCCCTGTGCAGTCATCAGCCTTGCCTTTAGAATCATAGAATGGTAGGGTTTGGAAGGGACCTGCCTTCATCAATCCTCAGCACTTGTGACACACTGAATTATTTTTTTGCATTAGCACAAAGAAGGGAAACACCATTTAAGAACCACTGGTGCATTTTCCTTGTGTTTGCATTAACGATAAGTACACCCTCCCCAAGTACTGATATAACTTCATTGTATAGAAGCCTTCCAGTAAAACAGTGTTTATTGTGAGAGATGATTGCAGTTTCAATAACAACTCCTTCTTATTACTCAAACCCCATATATTTAGGCAGATACCAAGAACACTAAGTTTAGTTCGCTTGGCAGCAATTTAACCAATGCTTTTCTAATCTTTGTGTTTAAGATCCCAAATAAACCATAATTCACTGCCCGTGCTGCAGAGTGACTGTATGCATCCTATGTTTTAGAGTAAAAGTATAAAATTACAGAGATATGATCAATTATTTTAAAAAATGGAAATGCAGTGAAATGGTGTAGAAGAGAACCGCAGCGGTCTTCAGTACTCTGAAAACAGAAATTGCTGGGAAGTAGGGGGAAAAGTAAGCTGAAAAGTGCTTCCTGGGGAGAAATGGCTTTTCTGCAAATGGTACTGAGGGAATGCAGCAGAAAGTAGCTGACAAGGATTTCCTGCGGACAAGGCAGGGGTGTTCCCTACCTTTTCATCCTTACAATTACAGATGTAAAGTAACCGGATTGCTCACTGAGCCTGTGGCTTTCTTTGGGACCGAGAGTAGGGCATAGTGTTGTGTGAGAATCATTGACTGCTGCAAGTGGCCATCTCCTCTGAATGACAAAGGGGACAACAGGCATTCACTGCATGAAAGACCCTTTGCCATCATCTCAAATGTTCTCCTGCAGTCAAGAGTTGGAGGGAGTTTGAAAACACATGTGGTGCACCCTTACTGAAATACAGACTCACGGATTGCTTTGGGTTGGAAGGGACCCTCAAAGGTCGTCTTGTCCAAACCCCCTCAGGCTGCCCAGGGACACTTTAAGTCTGATCTTGAATGTTTTCAAGGAGGGAGCCTCAACCGCATCCCAGGACTACCTGTTCAGTATTTTACCTCTCTCCTTGTAAAGAACTTCTTCCTGATTTCCAACCTAAATCAGTTGCAAACCATTGAGCCTTATCCTATCACTACAAACCCTTCTAAACAGCCTCTTCCCAGCCTTCCTGTAGGTCCCCTTCAGACATTGAAATATAGCTCTAAGGTCTCCTCAGAGCCTTCTCTTCTCCAGGCTGAACAGACCCAATTCTTTCAGCCTGTCTTCATAGGAAAGGTGCTTCTGCCCTCTGATCATTGCTGTGGCTCTCCTCTGGACCCACTCCATGTCCTTCTTGCATTGGGGGTCCCATAGCGGGACACAGTACTCCAGGTGAGGTCTCACCAGAGCAGAGCGGAGTGGCAGAATCACCTCTCTCAACCTGCTGTCCATGCTGCTTCTGATGCAGCCCAGGATGGATGCCATTGGCCTTCTGGGCTGCAAGTGCACAACCCTCTATGTTTTTGTTCTTTCCTTCTTTGAAGGAACCCTTCTTCTCTGAGTTCATGTGACAAAGAGGATTTTATGAACTCTTCTCACAGTGTGGATGGCCCCTTTGATTCAAGTAGGAGGTGGGATGGGTTGGTTGGATATTGGCAGTATGGTGGGCATGTCTAGGCAAGAATGGAGCCGAGCTGGTGCCATTGAAGAATCTTGTCTGAGTTGTCCTGTTCAATGCAAGTCATTCTTGATCAGAACAGGGAAGGTTTCTAACCCCTGCTGAAGCTAAATTCTTGATTAGGGGTGCAGTCTCCCACAGAGCATTTAGTCTGGATTTGTATATTGTGAGAATTAGGGATAACAGTGCTGGGCCCTGTGCTCTTTAACATCTTTATTGATGATCTGGATGAGGGCATTGAGTCCATCATCAGTAAATTTGCTGACAACACCAAGCTGGGGGCAAGAGTTGATCTGCTGGAGGGTAGAGATGCTCTGCAGAGGGACCTCGACAGGCTGGACAGATGGGCAGAATCCAACAGCATGAGATTGAACACATCCAAGTGCCGGGTTCTGCACATTGGCCACAACAACCCCATGCAGTGCTACAGGCTGGGGTCAGAGTGGCTGGAGAGCAGCCAGGCAGAGAGGGACCTGGGGGTGCTGGTTGATGGTAGGCTGAACATGAGCCTGCAGTGTGCCCAGGCAGCCAAGAGGGCCAATGGCATCCTGGCCTGCATCAGGAACAGTGTGGCCAGCAGGAGCAGGGAGGTCATTCTGCCCCTGTACACTGCACTGGTTAGGCCACACCTCGAGTACTGTGTCCAGTTCTGGGCCCCTCAGTTTAGGAAAGATGTTGACTTGCTGGAACGTGTCCAGAGAAGAGCAACAAAGTTGGTGAAGGGGTTGGAGCACAAGCCCTGTGAGGAGAGGCTGAGGGAGCTGGGGTTGCTCAGCCTGGAGAAGAGGAGACTCAGGGGTGATCTTATCACTCTCTACAACTACCTGAAGGGAGGTTGTAGACAGGCTGATGATGGTCTCTTCTCCCAGGCACCCAGTACCAGAACAAGAGGACACAGTCTCAGGCTGCACCAGGGGAGGTTCAGGTTGGATGTTAGGAAGAAGTTCTATACAGAAAGAGTGATTGCCCATTGGAATGGGTTGCCCGGGGAGGTGGTGGAGTCGCCGTCATTGAAGGTGTTCAGAAGGAGACTTGATGGGGTGCTTGGTGCCATGGGTTAGCTGTTTGGGTGGGTTGGATTGGTTGATGGGTTGGACACGATGATCTTGAAGGTCTCTTCCAACCTGGTTTGGTTTATTCTAATAAAGGTTTATTCTAACAGGAATAATTCTGTATAACCTTTTGAGGCTTCGTTACAGAAATGAGCTAATAGTGCAATATTTAGGGTTTATGACATGATTTTCCCCATGTGTTTTCATCAACATGTTTCCCTGTTTTTATCAACAACAGAAGTAATCTACATAGAAGTGGCACTGCTACTGATTGCTGAAGTCCACCATATCTTTCTCCTTTACTCTTCAGTTTCCCTCCTGTAAAGCAGCATAAAATTGCTGACCTCCAAAGGAGCTTGGGACCTCTTGGGGGCAATGACCATTCAAGACAGTGGTATTTTGAAGACAATGCCCCTGGGGTGGTCTTCTATATACATTTCCCTTGAGCTTGGTGTTGATGTTTGTGGTGTTTTTTATGTTGTTTTGGTTCCTCTGTTGGACAATTTGTTAAAGATATAAGGATATGAAATTGCTTAGTAATGTTTTGTGTGTTTCGTACCATTTCTGAAGGCAGTAGAAGCTGCTGTCTGTCCTCAACCAAAATGGTTGAAACAGTAAAGGCCTCAAGGAGAACCAATTTTCTAGGGATGTCTGTGGTTGGTTAGAGCAGAAAGGCTCTGTCAGTTTCGACAGATGGAAGGGGTGTGGTGTGAACATGCATGTTACCAGGCAGCAGAGGATGAGCATGCTTGGAGAAGCTGTACTGCACAGACCAGCTACCTGCTGCACTTGCCTGGCAGCCCACAGCCCTGCAAGCTCAGATGCTGTTATTCCCAGTGCTATTAGAAATATGTGGTCGTTTTACTAAAGCTGCACCTTTGTTGTCACTTTGCTCTGAGAAATGCTTGTCCTGCTGTCCATCCCACTCCTGTTTTCCCAGTCCCAGCCCAGTCATTGTGACAGCACCAGAATGGACAATGTGGAGCAATTGAGTGATTCACTGTATCCAAGACTGGATTTTTTGGCCAGTTTAGTTTGTAGCTTTATCAGGTCCTTGATCTAGTCCCTGAGACAGTTGTGTCAGTGTTGGTACAGGCCCAAAGGATGAACAGAAGTCTGTATGAGGGGTGGGGCTGGAAGGCTTTGGTACATTTAGCCTACGGTGACACTGAACCCTGGGGCTCCTGGTTAGCTCTTTGTTTGTTGTATGCTTGCCCCATCATTCTTTTCTCCTCCCACTTCGGTTGAAACATTGTGAGTTATTATGAAAGTTGCCCTGCATCTTCATTGCAAGCCTTTTGGGTGAACAGCAGCAGCTTTGCACTTGTGATTTTTACTTCTGTTCCTCCTAACCATATTCTAATTTGGAGTTTCTCATCTTTCTGTTTAACAGGAAAGATGCCTGCTCTAAAAATATAGAATATGGCTCCAGATCCCTGTTCTGAGAACAGCTGGTCACGTTCAAAATGAATGCCTAAAGAAAATAGCAAATTTGAAAAGAAATGTGAATTTCTGCTTTCTGGCAAGCGAGAGGCCGGCCTGAGGTAAGCCAGCCAATTCCTGGATGACTCCAGCACCGGCGCCAGTGCTTTTGCCTTCCCTCTTTCACTGCAGAGCTGGTGCTAAGGTTTCAGCTTCGTGTAAACCGTTCCCCAAATGGTTAGCTCTGGAAATAACAGCCCAGTTCCAACGATGACACAGGTGACATTTTCAAAATCAAAAAACTGGGACAGTTCTGGAGTGACATTTTTAGGGTCTCAAAATATCCCTGCAAAAGACGAACGTATACTTAAAAAAAAACATGCTGATGTCACTGCTGCCAGTGTCGGCTTCAACAGCCATACATACATCCTTCCCCCAGTGCAAGGTTTTTTCCAGTTGCTTTAATTTGAAGTAAATTGTGTCATGAAACACCAAAAGTGCTGCTAACGTTCATTCTGCTCTCATCTGAATCATGAGGCTGAACCAATTTAACTTAAATGAGTTCAGTAGAATCATAGAAATGTTAGGGTTGGAAGGGACTCAAGGATCATCTAGTTCCAACCCCCCTGCCATAGGCAGGGACACCTCATACTAGATCAGGTTGCCCAGAGCCACATCCAGCCTGGCCTTAAAAACCTCCAGGGATGGGGCTTCCACCACCTCCCTGGGCAACGTGTTCCAGTGTCTCACCACCTTCATGGTGAAGAACTTCTCCCTAACATCCAGCCTGAATCTACCCACTTCTAGTTTTGCTCCATTCCCCCTAGTCCTGTCACTACCTGACACCCTAAAAAGTCCCTCACCAGCTTTCTTGTAGGTCCCCTTCAGATACTGGAAGCCCACAATAAGGTCTCCTTGGAGGCTTCTCTTCTTTAGACTGAACAACCCCAACTCTTTCAGTCTGTCTTCACAAGAGAGGAGCTCCAGCCCTCTGATCATCCTTGTGGCCCTTCTCTGGACACGTTCCAGCATGTCCAGATCCTTCCTGTAACAGGGGCTCCAGAACTGGATGCAGTACTCCAGGTGTGCTGTCACCAGAGTGGAGTAGAGGGGGAGAATCACCTCCCTTGACCTGCTTGGCTATGCTTCTCTTGATGCAGCCCAGGATGTGATTGGCTTTCTGGGCTGCAAGTGTACACTGGTGGCACATGTTGAGCTTCTCATCCAACAGCACCCCCAAGTCCTTTTCTTCAGGGCTGCTCTCAAGCCAGTCACGGCCCAGCCTATATCGGTGTCTGTATTGGTAAACCAGTGGGGTAAGGATGTGATGCTCAGGGAAGGCCTCCTCGTTCTCTACAGCTACCTGAAAGAAGGTTGGGGTGAGGTGGGTGTTGGTCTCTTCTCCCTAGTAACAACTGTTGGAATGAGAGGAAATGGCCTCAAGTTGCACCAATTGGATATTAGAAGAAACTCTTCACTGAAAGGGTTCTGGAGCAAGCTCCCCCAGGGTGGGTGGAGAAATATGTGGTGCTGAGGGACACGGTTTAGCACCAGATTTGGCAGGGTTAGAGAGTGGTTGGACTCAATTGTCTTAAAGGTCTTTTCCAAGCTAAACAAGTCTGTGATTCTATGTGAGGTCTCTGGGATTTTTTGAAGTTGTTATCTTTCAGCCTCTGTGTTTGATTTGATAGGGCTGAATTAAGGAGGCAAGAATTATAAAAATAACGTTTTCTTTATTTTTCCCAAAAACTCCACCCCCAAATTAGGTATAACACTTATTTGATTATTTACTGGTTCTATTTGGTCGTGAATTCTACCAGGATGCTTATAGGCAACTTTAGTGCAATTTAGAGAATTCAGAAAATGGAAAAGGCTAAGCCACAAAATAACTTCACCCCACATATAATCAGAGGCAAGCCAGGAACCTTGGGAAAGCCGATGAGAACGCCAGGTTGTACTCGGGAGGATGGAGCGGGAATTTGGCGACAGCCCCTAGGTCTCTCCTCGGTGGCAGGCTCCAGGAACTGCAGGTTTTGTAATCCAATTTGTAGATAATGCAGCACGATCCAAGGGAAAAAGACCCACCAGAATCAAAGTGTCTGTAGACGCGGCTGCCACAAGGCAAACTCATGAGCAGCAGCACTGCAAGAAAAATGCAGGTTTCATGGCAGGCAGGGTCGTTCCACAGCAGGCAGGGTGTGGGAAGAAGCCAAGTCCAAGGGAAGGAACCTTTGCCCTGGTGGGAAGAATGGGCACTAATTATCTGTCCCCAGGCAAAAGGGAAGGCAATTTTGCACCTTGGAAGGCCATTTTGTGCCTTTGTCTTTCCCCATTCAAACCTGAGCTGATGGAGATGGGGGAAGAGGGGTCAGGTTTTAAATGTCGCACAAATGCTTGGGCCCAAGACTGCCTGGGTATGAAACCACACAATGGTCGAGACACCATGAGTGTGTGAGCACTCATCATGTTGTGATGGGAGCCATGCCAGGGGGTTGCCCGGTCCAGGCTGCACTTGCATCTTTGTTCTCTGCAAACACATAGTAGCTTCTACTCCTTGGTGGAAAGTCTTGATCATGTGTTTTGCAGCTAGGAAGAAATACAATGTTTTCCAGCTTAGATTGAAAGTGGAACAACTGCGGTGCTGCCAGAAGCTCCTGGGCTGCCGAGATGTCCTATGGACACGGACAGTCTGGCTAAAAAAAGTGTCAACAGTCCTCTTAACAATTGGAAGCTAAAATAATTCTTCACACAGTCACAATTCCCACTAATTAGGCGTGGAGCTTTCCTGTCTGTCATCAAAACAGAGTAAATCCTGGAGGTTGTGAGGCAGACGGTGTTTGGGACAACGTGTTGGAGAGAAGATCTCTTTGCTAATGAAGTACAGGACTGCAAGGTGCTCTGTCAGCAGGGATAATTGAATTGTTGGGACAGCTTTCTGAAAAGGATGGGTTTGCCTCAACGTGCAGATAACCCCTGGGCTCAGGGGTTCTGATGTGAATTTCCCAGTGTTGCATGAGGAGCGTGGGGAGGACGGCAGCCAGCTTCACCATCCTGCCAATGTTTTCTTCTTCCTTCCTTGGTGGGGCTGAACACACAGCAGGGCCAGGGTGTGAGCACCTGAGGAGGAGCCCATGCTGCTGAGAAGTATGCTGGGAGGAGCTGCAGGGCCCCAGGCAAACTCAAAGGTACCTAGCCCCTTGGTCCAGACCCCTTAACTTAAGGACAGCTGCTTAAAGTGCTTTACAACGTGAAGTGTACACAGCAAAAGGTGACAGGTACACAGAAGTAAATTGTAGGTGTTTTGAACAATACCAGCTCTACCCCTCGTAACAAAATGGCTTTTCTGCTGATGGGTATTTCCTTCACTGTTTGTCAAACAGTAGGTTCATGGCTTAGTCAGGGACAAAGTTATTAAGGACATAAAACGCCATCTGGATGATGCTAATAAACATAAAACCTAACCTTCAGATACACTGCTGCAGTGACCAGACTGTGCCAGACCAGATTACCCTTTGTTTGTGTTAAAATTTGAGCCCTCTACTAACCCCCTTGACTGTCCAACCTCATATATTTTACTCTGAGAACCTAAAATGTGGTTATTGCAGTGAGACAACCAAGTGACCTGTCCCTGGCATCTTACTGGAACACTGTCTTAAAAGGGCTGATTTCCTCCTAGAGTTGCTTTTTTTGGTTCCTAAACAGTTGGTGGTTGGTTTTAAACTTTTATTTAGGATTTCTGCTTCTCAGTTTAGTTGGCAGTTCATGTGCCGAGGGGAAAAAAAGTAAAATTAAAACCCTCTTGCAAGCTGAAAACACCCAAACCTGTCCTATAAATGCATTTTGGACACAGAAGAAAATGATGGGATTTTCCATTCAAAATCTGTATTGGAGGAATGACCTAGTTATTGCTTCACTCCCGTTACATCCTGCGAGGTGTATTGCTGTAAGGAAGAGGCAAGGCTTGTGCAGGCCTAACCCTAAGCTCTCTGAAGGATGATTGTCCTCTGCAGGAAGGGTTTCATTTTCTTTATACACCAGAACAACCCCATGTATCAGTATAGGCTGGGGACTGACCTGCTGGAGGGCAGTGAAGGGGAAAAGGACCTGGGAGTCCTAGTGGATGGAAGGTTGACCATGAGCCAGTACTGTGCTCTTGTGGCCAAAAAGGCCAATGCCACCCTGCGGTGGATTAGAAAGGCTGTGGTTAGTAGGTTAGTAGGTACTCTACTCTGCCCTGGTAAGGCTTCATCTGGAAAATCATGTCCAGTTATGGGCCCCTCAGTTCAGGAAGACTTCAGGGAACTCCTTGAAAGAGTTCAGCACAGACCCACAGAAATTATGAAGTGGAGCATCTTCCTTATGAGGAGAGACTGAGGGATCTGGGGCTCTTTAGCTTGGAGAGGGGTGACCTCATTCATGTTTATAAAGATGTGAAGGACAGTGTCAGGAGGATGGAGGAAACAGCCTCAAGTTGCATGAGGAGAAGTTTAGGTTGCACATTAGAAGAAACTTCTTGACTGAAAGGGTTCTCAGACTGGAACAGGCTCCCTATGGAGGTGGTTGAATCCCCATCCATGGAGGTGTTTAAAAGAGGCAGAGATGTGGTGCTGAGGGACATGGTTTAGCACCAGCCTTGGCAGACTTACATAATGGTTGGACTTGATGATCTTCAAGGTCTTTTCTAACAGGAATGATGCTAAGATTCTATGACTTGCACCAAAGCTTGCATTTGGGTACCGCAAACCCTGCACCAGCTCATCAGGATCTCGCCCCTCTTGGCAGCAGGTAAATAAATATCTGCCTCTCCACCCGCCCAGGCTGAACTGAGCAGACCTCTAGACAAATGCAGCTTCATGTGTTATTCAGTGCTATGAGACTGTGGGGAAGATGCACACATTAAGGTGTCCAAATCTGATGCCAGAACTAGTCAGATGCTTCCCAAATGAGCATGCACATGTGTGAGAATGGAAATGTAACACTTAAAAAGGACAGAAAGTGAAGTTTGCTGTTTAATCAGACACTTCTCCATGCTGTCAGGCTGATCTGCAGCTTTGTGTACTGCATGTTAAATCAGGCAGGACAATTGTAAGGTGTACACAAGCCCAGCCTAAGCTTCTGACGCAAACCAGCAGCAGAGTGCTTAAAGAGGTTTGCCACTGTCGCTTGGTCCTTGTCAAACAGTGTCATTTTTGGAAAGAAAAATAAAGAGTGGGAGAGTTTTAAGCAGGCAGGGTGAGGGAAAGTTGATGTCTAGTGCAGGGTTTCCACCTGGGTATATGTTCTTGGCTCCTTTCCACCACTCAGCGTGAGCTGGGCTCTTTGGTACCACGCCACAGCTTGGGACAGGGCCTCCCATCCCAGTGCAGTGTGGAGAGCACTTGGTTTCTCACCTCCATACCCCACTTCTCTGTGCCCAACAGTCTGAATTTGGGATGTGGGAAATGTTTTTTTGCCTATTTCTGGTCAGAAATAGGAGGTGTAAATGAAATTAAAATAGTCAGTAGCAGGTGCTCAACTAAACCAGTTTCTATTTGTGAACTTTTAATACTGGTAAGCTATTTGGTGAAAACCTCCGTTTGTCTGAAGACATTATGGATGTGTGACTCTTTAACAAAAGTACCATTTCTGGTTTCTATCCCATGTATGCCTTGGCTTAGATCTTACATTCTTTTTCAGGAATATATTGCCTCCAGTTGTCTCCATGTGTAGTGGCTTTAGCTTCAGGTGGAAGAAAGTAGCAGTTTTTGCAAACAAAACCAGAACAAAACAAAAATTCCATCCTTATGAAAATTGGTTGCAGTTGAATAATTCATAGAGTAATATTCAGAACAAGAAGCATTAGAATGGAACTTAACTAAATATTCACAGTTTGGGAATATCCATGTTTACTTGCTAATGCTTTTTTTTTTGCAGAATATGAGCCCAAATCTAGGAAATCTGTGCTATTATTCATTACAATTAAATGGGCTTTGGTTCTCAGAGGCTCCTGCTAAAATCTGCACTCTGTTGAACAAGTCTGTACTAGATTATTTAGTGTCTGCTATTAATAAATATTTCATTGTGGTGGTGGGAAAATATTTCTTTTGATTTGTGTTGCAAGCCCAGTTTTTGCATCCTGAAGAATATTTAAGGCCCTTTTTCCCTGGGGTAGGACTTTTGTGGTCAGGCAGCTGCTAGTCTGAGTTAGGGTCTAGTATTTAGGTTAGTTGATTGGGTAGTAGGCTGGAGAAGGCAAATGGAAGATGGGCTAAGGAGCCCATTCATGGGAAGCTGTTCCCTCCTTCAGACAGGGCTCCTGACATTAAACCAGGATGTCAAAGATTCTGTCTTTCCAGTCAATGGTCTTCTTTTTTAAGGCCAATGGAAAACAAGTGAGTTTTCCAAAAGCCAGTTTTCAATGGAAATGTTCCTCTGCCAGAGTAATCGCTTCCTTCCACCAGAACGGGACTCTATTGTGTGTCAGAGAAGTGAGGCAAAGGAGGAAACCTGGCCAAAATGTCTTTGTGTCACCATACAGCCTTGGCAAACCAAAGACTTTTCTGACAAACACATTTTTTTTTCCCTTTTACTTCCTCCCCCCCCTTTTTTTTTTTCACCCTCCAGAGGAATATTAAAAGGCCATGGAGGGAGACTTTGGAAAAGAAGGGGCACACAGCTTCCTTGGCTGTAAGACCAGAGGGCTCTCTGTCCTGTAGGACTTGCTGACTTTCCCTTTTCTTGGTTGATGAATCCAGTGGGCCTCAGCAGTCGTACAGACCCAGGGATTCTTCCTGTGCCACCAGCATCAGTGCACATCCTGAGGTATTGTGCATGGATTTCTCTGGTCTAGGCTCCTCAGGAAGGTTCCTCTGACTGCAGTCCCCTCTGTTGATATCTTTATATAGGGGCTGTGCACTGGGGACAGATTCATCTCTGGATCATCTCATCAAAACTGTCAGATATTTTATCTTATCCTTCATAAGAGCCAGAGCAAGCCCAGCCTGGTCAGCTGGCTGAGATTTCCCACCTTCTTTGGCTGTCCTTAGAGTCACTGATTTTCAGGTGGAGCTTGTTTGGGTGTTTTAGAAAGCTCAGTGGTAATCAGGGGCCAGCTGCCAGGTAGCAGTGCTCAGGGCATTGTGAAGGTGTGTGTGCAAGTTCTGCACATCCCATGCCTGCCTGGAGGGCTGGAGGTGAGTCAGCTCCTTGCTGTGAGCCCCGTGACCAGGCACTATTACAACTCTGACAGAAGATACGGAGGAGGAAAGCACAGATGCAGGGAAACAAAATGCCTCCTCCTGCTTCTCACAGCAGAGCTGGCCAAAGCAACATCGCCTCTTGCTTCCTGGTCTCTTCTCTGCCTTGGGCTGTGTTGCTTCTTCAGTGGTAGAGCCTCCAGCACAGACTGAGACTTGTATTTTTCTGTGCACATTGTGCAGTGTGTCTCTGTGGCAGAGGTATGCATTGAGGGGTTACAGGCACTTCAGTCAGTGCAGGGTCTGTGGAAGTGATGGTGTTAGTCCACACCATCTACCCCCTTGCTTTTTGGGCAATAGTGGAGTGGGAGTTTTCTGACATCCAAGTCTTAAAAGCTCCTTAGGAATTAAAGAAGTGACAGTTGACAGTGTTTTCTGATTCCTCATTACTTCAGACTACTGATTCCATTTTCTAGCTGAAGAAGTTGACTTTCTGTGTTGACTGACCCATGTGCAAATGTCCTTTCATTATTTACATTCATTAAGGAGCAATTCCCGCTCTTGCCCTACTGCCTCCCCTTTGCCCATCACGTAGTGACCGTGGTGTCCTCACACCCAAGTCACACACCCTGAACTGTTTCTAATAATCTGTGTGTGGTCTGCCTGGCTGGGCTGGCTGGTCTGCCTGGCTGGTCTGCCTGGCTGGTCTGCCTGGCTGGCAGAAGGTTCCAAGGCTATTAAAAATAAAAAAAAATAGTGTTGGCTCCTGTCAATGAGAGCGGGGAAGATTTTTCAAGGTCAAATCCTGCAGCAAATGGCTTTCTTTCACAAATGTGAGAGACTGGTGAGGACCCCATTCACGTGATAAATATTTATGATTGGGGAGGAGGAATTCAAGAGTGAGCGAAATCTTCCGACGTTGACTATCGTGGGAATTTTGGGGGGAGAAGGACGGCAATGAAATTAGGGGGAAAAAGCTTCAGCAATTTTAATCATTCCAATAGCATTTTCTCAGCAATTTGCTTTTCACTTGGGAAAAATCCTTTTCTACTGGAAATGGTGAATTGGAGGGGAATTTTTTTTCCTTCCTAGCCTGAGTTCCTTATATTAAGTTTGTAAACCCAAAGCGAGACTCAGTGCAAAGTAACTCTTGCACTAATGGATTTGTTGGCATCCCTCAAAGCTGAGGGACTGGAGTTTGCCAGTGTATGGATCTGCTTTCCTTCATTCCAAGCTTCTCAGCTGACTTGCACTTACACTGTGTGGAAGTCATATATGTTTTCTTGGAGTAAGCTGAGATTTTACCCAAGGGAGGAGGAATAAATTCTTAGTATTTTTTTTCCTCTTTTTCTTTTTTTCTTTCTTCATGTAGAAGCCTAAGGAGATGGAGGCCACTCTGTTTAAACTTGAACATGTTTCTTTGCTGACACCATTATTGTTACAGTTTTAAGACTGACATCTTAATTGTAAACAAGTTGTTTTTTCCAGAGGATTCAAGTCTTGGGGATGGACAGTCTTAAGAGGCTGGAGACAGAGCAATGCTAGATAAATGTGTCTCATCCCATTGGACTGCTGAATATCTTATATTTTGCAGCACAAACTTGTTTCTCTCTCTGAGCAGCTTCTTGCTTGTTGCTGGCTCCTCTGTCTCTGCATCTGACCTTGCATGCTGCCTGACTAATCTTGTTTGGGCTAAGGTACAGCAGGGGTAGAGATAGCTGGCTGGCTATACGTAGCCCTCTGGACCTTTTGTGTCCAGACTGGGGGGAGAGAGCTGAATTGTTGTACAAGAGGAGTATTGTGTTGTTGTTGAACTGTTCATTCTCCTAGATACATTTTTGTATATGTTTATTGCTTTTATACTTTTATATTCATTCTACTTTTGTAAACATCATTTTATTTCCACAATACTGAGTGTGGTGAATTTGCTCCTTGGGGTAAAGTCCCTAATTATTGGAGGGTCCAATCCTAACCCATAGCGATTTTCTTGGTTTAAGGGATGATGTTCAGTGAATAAATATCCCTTGCCCATTATTGGAGGGTTGGAACCCATGTATCCTAGAAGATAGTGGCCAGATCTTCTCCTTATGAGCTGGACATTTCTAGGAAAGTCTGGAAGCACAAGTCAGCACGATTCCTCTGCAGTCTGTTTTAGCTGTGGCATTCTCACTTTTCTTTTTCCCCATTAAAACTGTTTCTGCTCTTTCTAGTGGGTCCTTGTGTAACTTGGACCTTTCCTTAAGAAATGAAACTCAATTAAATTTTAAAATCTGACTGTTTGGAAGATTTGAGTAGAAAACATTGTCCCCCTCACAGAGACGTTCCTCTGGGGATGCTGAAGCATCCACTCAGCCATGCCTGACGGAAACAGATGGGGAAATTTCATATTCCCAAATAGTAACATTTTCATGCTAGCTCAGTTTGACTTTATGCTCTATTTGTGCATAACCCAAACACACTCCTGCATGGACTCAGGTTGTTATTCTGGCTACATCCTCCAAGCTACCCCTTTTGTGAAGCTTTCTGTGGGGTTTATCATTTACAACAGTGAGCACAGGTATTTGCACTCCTGGAGCATGTTTTCCACAGACCTGAAAGTTGGACCAGAGTAGAAGACAGCAAAATCCCCAGGACAAGAGACCACTTGTGTTCAGCCTCACCCTTTCCAGTTTTTTAACCCTGTCATGTAAAACCAAAGCTTTCTGACTGGTGCTCTCAAAATAGGAGAAAATCTCCCGTGCTGAGCATCCAGAGGGTTCATCTGTGCATGGAGCTCCAGGGTGCCACTGCTGATGACTTCTGTCCCAGGGAAAGCATAAACCACAGCTTATTTGTGTCTGAACTGCAGCAAATAATTCACCTTGCCAAAAACCTAAAGGAGAAATTCTATCTTCTACTTACTTTATTTAATGATTTGTAAACAAATCAGCTGCTTTGCTGGCAATAATAGCTTCAAACCTGAGAAGCTCAGAATAAAAGGTTTGAAATAGGACCTGCAGTCTGTCCTGGTGGCAGTTACAGCTCCTCACCTCTTGACACTGACTGTGAGAAAACTTCCTAAGCCTTGGTGTGAATCCTCTGAGTTTTATAGGTTACAATTTATGTTTGGCAACACTGAGGTAGGTGCAGTTCAGCTTTGAGTGGAGAGATCTGTGCAGTGGCAAGGTCGATGATGTTAATTTGCATTATCATTCATTTACTGCCATTTACTTGATCAGTGCTTGCTCCCTGCATCCTGGGTGGAGGAGGCACAGGAAGAACCTGCCAGTGAGAGGTAAATGCCAAGTGAGAGGTAAATGCCAAGGGAGACAATGAGGAGAGGTCTGCTGATGCGCTGCTCTGTTACTGTTCTGCTCCCAAGAGGGCCTCATTGCTGTCTACAACTACCTGAAAGGACATTGTAGAGAGGCTGGTGCTGGTCTCTTCTCACAGATAATTAGTGATAGAACAAGAGGGAATGGCCTCAAGCTGCACCAAGGTAGGTTTAGACTGGACATTAGGAAAAAAAATCTTCATGGAAAGAGTGGTCAAGCATTGAAATGTGCTGCCCAGGGAGGTGGTTGAGTCACCAACCCTGGGTGTGTTTAAGGGTTGTTTAGATGTGGTGCTTGGGGATATGGTTTAAGGGTGAACCTTGTAGAGTAGGGTTATTAGTTGGACTTGGTGATCCTAAGGGTCACCTGAATGTTCCTGTGATTCTGTGAGGAGATGGCTTCAGATTTGTCAGCTTCTCCTGGCTTCTTGTAACCCACCAGAACGAGGGGAGGAAGTGCCTGGTGCAGCATTTCCCAAAGAAATAAGAGAAGAATCGGGGGAATGGTTTGTGAATCAGACGCGCATTCTCAAATTGTGATAATTAAATATTTCTCAGGAATGTATTTTTAAAACTTTTATAGAGATTTTCTTTCTTCTTTTAGGTCTGAGGAGAGGCACACTCAAAGATGGCAAAAATTTCACAGTGCTATTTCCTAACTGTTCAGTAGGGGAAATCACAGCTATAAATCAGTGTGCTGCAATTGCTCTTGAAATGGCTCTTTTGCTCATCCTCTCATTTATTGCAGAAAAAAATAAGTCAGATAAATACCTTCAACTGAAATAGGTTAGTATTCCCTACAAACAGCAGCCGTGCTGCATGCTCCACTGCATGTTTGATTCTGCCAAACAATGGTAAGGACATGGGTGAAGTGGGACCACAGGCTGCCTGGGCTAGGCGCAGCTGGCAGCACCCCGCTGAGCTGTGCACTTCAGGACTCTCCCTGTGGAAATGCTCCCAGTTGTGTGCATAAGGCTCAAACACCAAGCAGGGCAAAGGAATACGAGGGGAACTGCATCGCACCACACAGACCTGACTGCCTTGAGTCACTGGCTTGATATAGACCTGCCAGCACTTTCCTTCTGCTCCCAGCATCATCTCAGCTTTGCTCTCAGCTCTTCAGGGCATGTCCCAAATGGGCAACAGGGGATGGGAGTACCTCCCATCTACATGTGGTGGAGCTCTCATTGAAGCCACAGGATACTGCTCTGAGGGCTTTGTTTCAGTGCTTAGGGACCCATGTAATCTAGCATCAACTGAGTTTGTTCCGAGATAGGTGGAAAGCCTCTTTCAGTCCTACTCTCAGAACAGTTTTCCTGTAGCTCTGTTTCAGCTTGATGTAAGCCTAGAGATGAAGCCTTCAGCCTGAGGGCAAGGTCTGCTCTTGGGTTGGCAGTGCTGCAGGAGGGTGTCGCAGCCGCACCACAGCCCAGTCATCCTGGTGTCACCTACCTTCAGGTCCATGGCTAGAAAGGCTTTGTGCCTTTCACCATTCACATTGGTTGGGTGATTATTTGCACGTGAGGTGATTAACCTGGCAGTGTTGGGGGCTGCCTGACATCAAGCAGAACCCACATGTGGGGTGCTTGTGATGCTTAGGGTGCCAGCAGCTGAGCTCACAGTTCACAGAAGTTAAAAGCTCCCACTTTGCAAAGGACTTTTTCCTAGTAATTTGTGTATGACACTGAAATAAAAATAACCTTTTCCATTTTCTATTCCTTCTGAAGGAAACTGTGCTAATAATTAAGCTGTGTGCCAGGACATTTAAGGAAGAGCAGATACTGAGCTGAATTCTAAACAAAAGTGTAACGAAAGCAAAACTGTGTTTTCTCTCTAATTTTCTCAGATGTTAGGGCCTATTTATGATCTCCCTCATGCCTCAGAAACCTCTCTGAAATCAACACATATGTGCTGTCATGCAACCTGGTTAAATTTAGCAGGGGATGAATTTTCATTTAGGACAAGTTTTTGCTCAAAGCTGATATTGTTTCAGTTTCAGGAGCTCTGGGTGTAGTTGTTACTAGCCTCCTGCCTGGAGGGCTGCGGGATCACCTGAAGAATGTGTTCTGTTGATGCTCTGTATGCACTGGCACAGGGGGTTCCTGCTGCCCCATAGCTGTTCCATCAGGGGCCAGAACCTCAGCTGAGGTGTCCAGGCTGACCTCTCCCCAGAGCTGATGTAGCTGTGCCAGTTTGCACCAGCTCAGCATATGAGCCTGCCTGCAACAGGATCAGTAAGTTGAACCGAGAAGTTACTAATTCTGTTTCTAAGTGGTCAGACCATGGGATGTTAAGATGGCCATGGTGTGGCTGGGAGCAGCAGGCTTTTCAGGTTAACCTCCCCACCACTGTGGGAGTCCCTGTTCCCTAGAGAACAGGAGAAGTTCAGTGTTTCCTCTTGCAAGGTCTGTAAGTTCAACAGCCTTCTTCAGGGCTCAAGAGGAGCTAAGTGAGCATCACTGAACATAGGCACATGGCTGCTCTCACCTCTAGCACTGATGCTGCAGCTCTGGATCTCTTCTCTGTGCCAACAGCTTTTCCTTGCTGCCAATTCCTCTGCTGCATGCCTTCAATTCTGAGATCTTTTTCTAATGAGACCAGCCAAAGGGGCAGACATGAGGGAACAGTTACAGGGCTGTACTGGTGCCCAGACCAAAGCCCCCAGCCTGTTAATTTCTCTTGTTTTGCATGAGGTAGTACTGATTTCACAGCTTTCCCCTTTGTTGGAAAACAGTAGTTAATAAGCTGGCTGTTAGCTGGGCAGCCCTAGCAGCACCACCTTCTGATGAGTATTGCTGTTTGGGGGGGTGTGGATGCATACACACGCTGCAGAGCACAGGAATAGCTGGGAACAGCTGGAATGTAATTTAATAAATGAAAATAGAAAATGCAGGGCTGACTAGTGAGGTGAGTTATTGGCTTTTTCATCACCAAGATCATAAGCCACATCCAATCCAGACCGGAGAAAGAAGAAAAACAACCCTTTTGATTAAATGTAAAGGAAATCTGAGTACCCAGGGGTCAGTTCTGTCTCACAGTTGCCATGCAGGGGCTGCTGGAGGTCCCGGCTCTGTTGCCAGCTGCTGGTGACACATCAGGGACCTGTGGCAATTGACTAATACAACCTGGACCCCACCTGTTCCAGGACACTCTATTAGAAACCAAAATCTGAGAAAACCTTCTTGAGAACTTTTCCTCACTCTAACGTATTTAGCAGTAGCTCCAGGAAACTGGGGGTTAGGGTGGGAGGGACTTGTGGGGGGTTGGTTATATTTTTTAGAATCTGAAGTGTCAGCAGACTCCTAACCAAGGGGATTGGTTTTTTGTAAGTTTGAACTGAAATGGAGGTGGCAGTTTGGACATACAAAGGAATTTTTTTAAGGGAGGGCATTTTCATTGTTTGCCATCACTGCTTTCCCCTCTGAGAGGATGGTGTTACCACGTGTGAGAACCACTTGGTCTCGGAATCTTGCAGCTGTTTTATCTGCTTGCTCTTGCTGTGAGCTAGTGTGTTTGATTAAAGTTTTTAAGCTGTGTGCTTACTGTTGGAGCTCTTCTGTTTGAAGTGTTAGGACTCCAAAAACTTCATTGGCTGCTTTAAATCTTCTGCACTTAAACTCTGCAAGGGAGTTATTTTGGTTGGCCATTTCTCAAGCGCCAGCAATGTGCTTGGTGATGTGTGAAATGCTAATATCAGGAAACTTTCTTTCTCAAATAATTTACACTGGAGAAGGAACAGACTCAGCCAGACAGGGTGAAGCCCCCAGGCCCCTGCCACAAAGTCAACCAGAGATGTTTTCTTCCTCCTTAACCCAAGGTGGGTTTTTATTTCATATTAAACCACTTTGGGAAGAGTGAGCTTCCAAAACATCAGGCTTGTGTTTGAATGTCTCTGTGGAGGGAAGGGAGAGCATCTCACAGGCAACTGAGTGCCTGGCTCAGGGCAGCCTGGGGGCTCAGAGGGCCAAAGCCTGGATAGCCCTTGCACAGCATTTGCCCTTGTGCTGGGTGGGTGCTGAGCACAGGCCCTGCAGCGAGGCAGCGTTTGCACTAACTCTGCAGTGGCGTCTGCAGCTACTCACAGCACAGATGACAGGTTAGATCTGCTTCAAGTGTCCCAGAAGTCCCTGGACTTGTCATTTCTCCAAGTTTAAAGATATACTTGAGAATTCTAAAAATATTGGCGTCTTCCCACAAAAAAAAAAAAAAAAAAGAAAGGCAATAAACTGAAAACTTTGAAGATGTGTTAAGGGCACTTGCCCTGACCATGCCTAGAATGAAGGGAGTGTCCACTGCAGGAGTACATCTTCTTCCTATTTGAACCCACTCAAATCACACTTAGAACTTCCCCTGACAGACACTGCCTCTATAAATAAGTCCCCGTCACCTCCCCCGGGTACAATAACACAGTAACTAGAGGTGTCAAACATACGGCCCATAGGCCAGATCAGCCCACATATGTACTCAGAACTGACAGAATCTAATCTTTCAGCTGAAAAGATGAAGTCTCTAGACCTCAGAGTTTAAATAAAAAAAATAAAGGCTTCGGCAAGGAGTTGAAACCACGGAGCTCAGTAACATCTGCTTGACTCTGTAGGCAGCCAGGCACAGGGATGGGGGCAGGAGTTTGTTGTTGCTTTCAGCAGGATGTCAGTGCTTTGGGGGGGCTTATCAAGCCTCACATTTTTTTCTCTGAGAGCCCATAGTTCAATTTAACCCCCTGAAGAAAACATTAATATTAATTTAGGGCTGGTTAATGGCTTGTTATGTATCTTTTGCCAATGCAATTACAGAAAAGAGTTTCCCTCTGTGCTGCTTAGTCCTCTTTTATTTATTTATTTATTTTTTTCACTGGCATGAATCTGCAGCCACTGTCATGGTCCACTTCTGGCTTCATTTTGCTGGGCTACACTGGCCAGGATCACTGGGCTCTGTGCCTCCCTGGTCACTCCAACAGCCATTCTTGCTACCTGTTTCATCCTGACTGAACACTAAAAGTTTGCCAGACTCCTGGTGATGTCTCCTGGCCTTGAACAGGGCTGTTACTGCTGCCATGGCAGACTGCTTTTCTCAAGGCCAGCTCCTGCTGGTGACTCATGTCCAGTACCCTCAGGTCCTTCTCATTCCCTCTCATTCTCAGCTGGTGAGCTTTCAGGGCACAGCAGCTCCCACTCCTTACAGCTTACAGTCAGGCATGTTATGCTATTGAATCCCACCCCATTTCTATCACTCTAGTCATCCAGCTCTTCCAGTTCTTCTTCTCTGGACCAGAAATATCCCTTCTGTGCACCACCTTTTTCTCTACCTTTTTTTGTGTTGCTCCATCCATCTAAACCATTAAAAAGAACAAGAACACTTATTAGTAAAGGAATGTTTAGGATTTTTTTGCATCACGTTTTTAAATACAAGGGGGTTGGACTTATTTCATTGTGTCATAACCCCCCACCCCCACCAATAGTGGAAAATAGAATAGTTTTATCTTGCAAAATAATTTGGGGGTGATTGTTTTGAAGGATTGCTGTTCTTACCTGGAAAACTTTGGATATTTTGATAAAATGCAATGGGTGTCCCAGATAAGTTGGGAGAAATCCCTTTACCTGAGGCCTGAGATGCCACTGAGATGTCCACTGCTTCAAAGCACACTCACCTGAAGTGGCAGCAGTACCAAAAAGACAGAGTATTAAGTTGTACTTCTGGCCCAAATCCAGACTGTGTTTCCAAGTCACAGGGAATTTGGGTAGGTATAAACAATGCAGTCCTCTTAAGAATGGTTTTGGCTTTTGGTGATTCAGGGCTTTACCTCTAATGTTGTGAAAGCACTATGATATCTTCTCATGCATGAGATATTTGTTAGACTGTAAAAATTGATAGTCTTTTTCCTTGACCAGGTCTCAAAGCCAGTTAAAGGGACTCCTGTATTCTTCCCTTTATGTACAAAATAGTTTTAGCTGGTGACTGCTCTCAGTTCCATCATGCTATGCTCCATCAGCTATTATGAAGGGCTTTTGTGGCATTTGAACACTTCTGTGCTTTATGCAAGCAGAATCTTCCCAGGCACAGCCATTTAGGGCACATACAACCTTTTTGGCCATAAACCAGGACAATCCTATTGGGGTGAAGCTGGAAACCATCACACCTACACTGAAAACAGTGTCACAAAGTATTGCCAGGAAAGTGAAGGTTGAGGATCTTGCTGTTCATTCTCATTGAGGGGACAGAGGCAGTCAGCATTGCCTCACTCAGAGCCTCACTAGGGGAGAAATCATCAGGACGGATCTGTTTACAACCACAATACTCAAGCGGGGTTCTTTAAGTCAGGTTATTCCTACAATGAGGCTTTTGCATGAGGCGTAGGGCACAGGCCAATATACCATCAGGGCTGGGAAAACCAAAATTACTTTCTTTTAGACCCTTGAAGGTTTCTGATATCTCCATTTGGTTTGGATTTTCCCAATCTCCAACATGATGCTGTAGCTGAGTAGAGCATATGGTCCTAATAGATATTCAGTCCAGATGTTAGCTGTCTAATATGTATCCTGAACGGCTGTGCTGAGCAGCGCATAAGAAAAACTGGTGGAGCAGTTAAATAAGGAACATGCACATTCCAGTATTCTCACCAGTTTACCAAAGTTAAGAGTTCCAGATTGCAATACCTCCGGTTCTGTCACTTTGAATTTCTGGGAAATGTTAAGAGCATGAAGCTTGTTGTACATGCTAAAAGCAGCGAGGAACTGGCCCACCTGAAACCCGAGCAGAAACGTGGGGCTGGGGCTTGCAGCATGCCCTGGCTGTGTGGGCAGTGAGCGCTGCCCTCTGCTCCGTGCTGGATGTGGGAAGCGCTCAGGTGGATGTGGTTTACTGGTGCAACTTGTTATGGGTTTAAGAACCATAGAGTCTGGTCCTCCAGGAGGAACACATAGCCCAGGAGGTGGACACCAGAGAAGTGTGATCTTTGTTATTCCATTCCCACAATTCTGCATCTGCTGCCCTGTGTAAAGGGGCACAATTGCACTTTCTGCCCTTTCCTCTCTCTGCTCCCTTCCTGGTACAGGCTCCCGTATCTCTGGTTTGGGGGACAGATGGGCCCTTGAGCCAGCAAGCTAATTTTTACTGCATCATTTGGGCCTGGGCAGGGGGGCATAGTATCACAGTATCACAGTAGGGGGCATTGGAGGCCTTGGGGGCTTCGAGGCCTAGCTGGGGGGAAGGTTTTGGAAGGTGATGGCCTAGGGAAGTTTTGGAGAAGCCAAGACTGGAGAGCTGGGCTGAATATCTTCTTGCATGGTTTTGTACTGTTTATATTTGGTTATGAGTAGTACTTCCATTTAAACTTCCAATTCTTTCCAGTCCTGTGTGGAATGTTTTCTTTCACTCCTTTGGGAAGGGGAAAAGAGCATCTGTCTCGCTCCCTATAAACCCAAGACACAACCAGAGGATGCTCTTGGAAGCGGGGGCTAGCTTAAGAGAAAACTGCACACTTAGGGAAGGGAAAAATTCCCCCTGCACCTTCTGAACTCAGGGACTGGTCTCCACTAAACCTGAGCACCAGTTATGAGTGGTAAAGATTCAAATTGTGGCAGACTACACAAAACTGGTGATGGACCAAGAGGAAGAGCGTTAACCCTGCTGCTGTGTGAAGGGCTGCTCTCTGAGCAGCAGCCTGAGTGCCCCTCACTAGTGGGAAGAGCTCTCATACTGCTCGGCACAAGAAAATCCCACCACAAATTACAAAGCCAAGGAAGCCTTCATGTTTTCCCTGCTGCTCGGAGAGCTATTTATATTTCAGTGTTTGACACAGCACGTAAGCTGAGAACAGGCCTGCTTTTCTTCTCCTGTACTGTGTCCTCTTCGTGCTGAGGTGATGCTGGGGCTTCTGGGGAGTCCCATGCTGCTGGTTACTGGTGTGAGTGAGCAGGGCTTGTGCATGGCTGAGTACAGCCAGACTGGTTCACAGCCACGCAAAGTAGTCTGAGACATCTGGCATGTCCTTTATTCCCTTTTCTTTGGCTAGAGCTGAAGAATGACAAATCTGTGTGATGCTTAACTGTTCTTTAATTCTCTGGGTTAGCTTTCAATTCAAGAATAGGGACAGGACTACATCTACTGGGTTGCTTAAGAGGGTCAAAACCTCAACCCCTCTCCTTATCCTTTCTGTTGGTTGGGGAGATACACTCCCTCTAACAGCCCCGCATAAACTGTGACCAGATGAGGGTCCTGACCTTACTCCATGAGTGCTCTCAGCCCCAGCGTTGTTCTGATTTCTGTAGAAGTGGGACTCCCTGTCAGAAGATAAAGCAAATTGCTTTAACTTCTTTAAAGTTTTAACCTGCAAGTTTTAACTTAGCAAGGAAATTAGCAGCCTCAAACACGTGTGCAGGTACACACAAACCCTCTTATTACTCAAGGAAACCTGAAAGTAGTTTCAGAGCTACAAGTTTATTGACTGGGAAGTCAATAAAAAGGATTAGCTTTTAAGATTAACAGTAAAACTTGATTGCTGCATTCAGCAGCTAACCTAATAATTTCAGGAACAGAGACTCTGGGAGCTGTAGATCACAGACAAAAACTTGGTGAGCATCTTTGAAAAGGAATGTGTTTTTTTACACATGGATGGAAATAATTTAAGCCACATAAAGCAGTCTAGATATGCTCTGCTATGTGTGGTTTTTCTCCTTGTCAATTAGAGAAAAGAAGGCTTTGACCTTTTTAGGAACAAAAGGAGAGGGTTGTTTTGTTTTGTTTTATGAGAAGTACTCTTCAGTGGTTAAGTACAAGTGTCTCATTGTGTTAATTCTCAAGGTCTGTGCTTATTAATGTTCAATTGTTGATTAAAGGCATTGTCTGCAATTAATGCCTGCCACTGATGTTTACCACTGATGGTGATACTCCATCAGAAAAGGTAACACTGTCAGTAAGTCACAGCCTTGAGAAATAAGCAGAGGCTAAGGGCCACACAGAGGCCAGTGACCACACACATGCTGTTGGGTACCTGCGCTCTTGCATCTCATTCCTGTGCTTGCTCACAGATCTGCTTTTCTGCTTCTGCAATGGGCAGCCCTGTCTTCTCACCTCACTTCAGCAGTGTCTCTGTGCTCTCTTATTTGACTCACGTCATTTCATAGAATCATAGAATGGTCCAGTACAAAAGGGATCTTCAAAGGTCATTTAGTCTGACCTCCCCGACTAGATCAGGTTGCCCAGGGCCTCGTCAAGCCTCATCTTGAATATCTCCAGGGAAGGGGTCTCAACCACCTCCCTGGGCATCCTGTTCCACTGTTCCACCACACTCATAGAATCACAGAATCATATCAGTATCATATCATATCATGTCATATCATATCATAATCCTTCTTAAATTGAGGGGCTCAGAACTGGACACTGTACTCAAGGTGTAGCCTAACCAGTGCTGAGTACAGAATGACCTCCCTGTTCCTGCTGGCCACACTATTTCTGATGCAGGCCAGGATGCCATTGGCCTTCTTAGCCACCTAGGCACACTGCTGGCTCATATTCAGTCAGCTGTCAACCAGTACCCCCAGGTCCCTTTCTGCCTGGCTGCTCTCCAGCCACGCTGACCCCAGTCTGTAGCACTGCACGAGGTTGTTGTGCCCGAAGTGCAGCACCGGGCACTTGGACTTGTTAAATGCTATCATGTTGGACTCTGCCCATCTGTCCAGCCTGTCAAGGTCCCCCTGGAGAGCCCTTCTACCCTCTAACAGATCAACACCTGCTCCCAACTTGGTGTCATCTGCAAACTTACTGATGATGGACTCAATCCCCTCATCTAGATCATCAATAAAGACATTGAATAGCATTGGGCCCAACATTGATCCCTTGGAGACACCACTAGTGACTGGCTGCCAGCTGGCAGTGGCACCATTCACCACCGCTCTCTGGGCTCGGCCCTCCAGCTAGTTCCTGACCCATCACAGAGTGCTGCTGTCCAAGCCATGGGCTGGCAGCTTGGCCAGGAGTTTGCTGTGGGGGACAGTGTCAAAAGCCTTGCTGAAGTCCAGGTAGACCACATCCACAGTCTTCTCCACATCCAGTAAAGAAACTTACAGTGTTCTGGGTTCAGTCAGGTCTCTAGTTTATTGGAGAGAAGAAGCATTTTGGAGGCCTCATCTGCAGCTCAGCTCTCTCAGTGATAGGGCCCTTGTTCACTTCAGTAGAGATGCTGGATGAGATCTTTTGCTCCATTATCTCTGGCGTCTACTGCATAGGGAGCACAGCTTGCAGGCATTCCAGAGCTTCTGAATTTGCCCAGCATCTGCATTCCAGATAACCAAGATGCTTACTTCTGAAAAAAAATAAAAAAATCCCACACCCCAAAACCCCCCAGCCCAGTTGCCTATAAACTATCCTGGAAGTTTACAGCACATCAAAGTTCAGAAGAATGAGTAACTACTTCATTCTGCTTCCAGTCTTTCGTGCACAGTTCTAGGTTATCCTTTCTATTTTAGGAAAAACCTGTAAACATGATTTGGGGTGACATAAAACAACCTTGCTGACAGTGTGATGGAGATAGTCTGCCCCTCCAGAAAAAAAAATCCTGGTGACTATTTAAGTATTAGGCTTCATCTCATTAGTGAAAAATGTGTCTCACACAGCATTTGGATTTTTCTTTTTTCTTTTTTTTTTTTTGGTGTGGGAAAATACAGTGCAGATTTTTGAAGTTGAAAAAAAAAAAGTCTGGCAAATTACAAATTAGGATAATAATTCATGGGTGTAATAAAATATCAGACTTTTATTGCACTATTGAGAAGGGCATTAAAAAGCATCTGGGAACTTGAGGTTTGGAAAGATGGGCTTTGAAAGACTTGGTGGGTTAAATATTAATGTGGAAAATATGGCATCTGGAAATGCCTGGAAAGATGCTAATAAGGCTTGATTCAGCAAAGGATCCAGCATTCCTTTGGGGTGCTGAGTGCCTCCAGGAGCTCCTGCTGACAAAGGGAACTGAGGGACCACATTACCTCCTGGAAGCCTGTGGTGCCTAAGAAAGCTGGGCCATAAATGAGCATCCTTAGGGGATTTGGTGTCAGCTGGGCCAGCCAAGTGGGACATGGTGAAGTGAGAGGCACCCACCCAGCTGTGATGCCCCTAGTGCAGCATCTCCCCTGGCCAGGAGCAAGTGGCAGAGCTGTGTATCTTCCGGCACCCGTGGTCCAGTCCCTTCCACTGCCAGACTGGAGGCAACACCCCCCTGTTATCTCCAGTAAGCTGCAGGAACAGCAGCCAGTAAACTGCTGTCCCTCTATGTAGTGGCAGTGTGAGACATTTGCTTCTGGGGTCAGCAGGGCTAGAGAAGGAGACCCTCACATTCTCCCCATGTCCTCTAACTGTGGGTGGCAGCCAGCTACCCTCCTGTAAAGTTTTGTTCTCTTTTTTAGCTTCATTCTAGTAGGGCTTTTTTTCAGTCCGCTATTTGTTTAGATGCAATGGTCTCAGGGGAGCTGAAGTCTTCACTCATCAGCCTTTTATTGTTTGTGCTGAGGAAACCAGTCCTTGTTAGCAGTGGAAACCTCCAGAGGCGTGTGTTTTTCGTGCTGTTTTTCAACACAAGAGCCAGTCTGTGTGACTTACTGTCCTTTTGAGGAGGCTGGGAGTGCCAGGAAGACTGGTGAACTAGGACAAGCTGCTTTCCTCCTTCAGCCACCTCTGCCTACCTGCAATGGGCAGCCCTGTCTTCTCACTTCACTCCAGCAGCAGATTGCCAACTCTGCTCTTGAAACACCTTGGGTTTATTTACATTATCATTTTTAATACCACCTGGAGTTTATTTACATTATCACTTTTAATACCTTTCTCTCTCTGTCTTCCTCCCAACACACTCTGTCCATGGTCTTCAGATTGCTGGAGAAGCTACTATGCAACGTGGTCCTTCCATGTGGCAGCAGAGCCATGATGGTGCACAGGGGTGATGGGTCCTCAGGCTCTGCTGGCCACCAAGGAGCTGTCAAGAAGTGTGGTGCCAGCCATGGCTAGGAGCTGTCAAGAAGAGGAGGCTCAGGGGAGACCTTATTGCCATCTACAACTTAGCCAGGTAGGGGCTGGTCTGTTCTCCCAGGCAACCAGTGACAGAATGAGAGGACACAGTCTCAAGCTGTGCCAGGGGAGGTTTAGGCTGGATGTTAGGAAGAAATTCTTCACAGAAAGAGCGATTGGCTATTGGAAGGGGCTGCTCAGGGAGGTGGTGGAGTCACCATCACTGGAAGTGTTTAAAATAAGACTAGATGAGGCCCTTAGTGCCATGGTTTAGTTTACTACATGGTGTTGGGTGATAGGTTGGACTTTGATGATCTGGAAGGTCTTTTCCAACCTGGTTAATTCTGTATTCTCCTAAGAAGTGTGGTGCCAGCCATGGCTCGGCCGTTTGGGGGTGCCAGCACCGTTGGCGCAAGGTGCTGGGAAAGCCTGGGTGGTACCGTGGGCCTCTGCTAGCACTTGTCACAGAGTGGAGCTGCGAGGGGGCTGCGTGTTGTGTTTCCTGAGACAGAATAAATATGGCTCAGCTTTCTGGCATTGATTTTTGACAAAGGCTTCAAGACGCTGCAGCTGTGCCGAGCTTCCTTGGCCCTTCCCCCGCTTTATTACAATGCGTCTTGTTCTGAAATACTCAATTCAGCTATAAACAATCTCCTCTATCAACAACATGCTTTTGCACTTTTTGAAATGGTGCTTTGAGGCAGATAAATGAAACTAAGTATGGCAGCTTGCCAGTAAAAATCCTGCAAACTGTATCATCACAGGGGCACCGATGAAGGCAGCACGTTATTTTATTTACTGTGGAAACTGAAAATCCATTTCTGCCCATACAATAGCTGTTTATTTCATCTTTGCTTGATGTTTGTTCTAATCTTTCCTGACACTTCTAGATAGTAATGGTTCACAAGCTGTTCAGATCAGTGCTCCATCAGCCAGCACTTCCTTCTGGTTTTAGAAGTCCAGCACCCTCTTCGCTGATATGTGCCCTCCAGCCCACAGTGAGGGAATCTGGCCAAGGTTTGAATGTAGGCAAAGTGCTGGGGAGGTCCTACAGCTCCTTATGTCCATCCCCTGGGTTAGATGAGCACATTCACCTTCACCAAGCAAGATGTACACAGAAGCCTGTGCTGTGAATGCGTTGAAGTGGGCTGACCAGGACAAAGCTGCTGCTCAGGTTTTGAGTTTTCCTTTGGAGATGCTCAGCCCATCAGATGTTTACAATGCCAGCTGTCTAAATCATATCACACATCCCATACTAGATAAAACTCATTCTGAAATGCAGAAGAATGCAGCGGCAGGTGACCAGTGCACTTCTCTAAGGCCTCCTGGATTCATCTGGCCCTGGTGACTTCTTCATTTGAGTGGTGTGTCTTCTGATGATGCAGTGTGTCCTCATGGCATGGTGTGTCTTCTGCTGATGTGCGTCCTCACGGCGTGATGCATCCTTCTGGTGTGATGTGTCCTTGACAACAGGATGTATGCTTTGATGCTGCAATGTGGCCTCATGGCATGATGATCTTTCAAGGTCCTTTCCAACCCCTAAGGTTCTGTGATGTGTCCTTGACAGCATGACAGCCTCTTCCTCAGTTCCTGCCCTTGTGGAGCAGCTCCTCTGGCACCACTCATCACAGTGGCTTGGAGATGGGAGCAAAACCAGGCTGGGGAAGAATGTTAAAGCCATTTTCAAAATCTCTGGAGAGAAAATGAGTAATATTCTGTTTTCCTGAATGGCTTCACTGAAATTTAGGGGAAATAATTGCAGTTGAATGAGCTCAGGTTTTGTTGTTTGTTCTTTATCATATGGGTTTGTGTGCTTCTTTTATGAACATACTTTCTCCTCCTCCTCTCTGGCCTCTCCTTTCTTACCCCTTATCCAATACCCCACCACAGAAAGGTGTGGGGACAGTGGAAGAGAAAGAAAAAAATACCACAAAGAAAAAGACCATTCCCAAATTTCCTGATCCAGATCCAGTGAGAACAGTTTTTTGTTAACTTTCAGATCTTAATGATGGCATTTTATGAACAAAAATTGGCTGAAAGTTATTGTAAGCAGCTGTGTTTAACTCCAGTTTGGTTACCTAGCTGTTTCTGAGGAATCCCATTTCATCCTTTGACTCAGCCAGACGGCCCACCACATTTGTGTTGCTGTGGGGGGTTATCCTCTTTCCTTATCCATGATAACCCATCATGGTCATGAAGAGCCTGTCAATACTGCCTTTTTGGCCATCTCAGGCTGAACTTGTCCCTTTCATAAAATAATCCAGAATACAGTCTCTTCCTCTGGCAGAAGTGGGAAGGCTGAAGATGGTTTCAGAATTACACTGGTTGGAGAGAAGAGTTCCTTTATGTCTGTGAGTCTGGCTCTGCTTTTACCTGCTGCTTCTAAGTTCTGAGCAGAAATTGGTAATGTGATCTTCCTTTTGAGACTAACCTGCAAGGATTGCTGAGCACTTCCAAATGGGTGTCAGGCAGAGAGGTGGGTGTTGTGCTTTGTTCTGCCAAATTGAGGATGTACCCGAGAGCCTGCATTTTGGTCTGGTTTATCTTACCTTGAGTCTGTTCCAAACAAACTCAAACTGACAACTGCACACACACGCCGCACATCTGAGACCCGCAGGCGTACCTGCAAACCAGCCTAGGGGACTGAAATGCACATTTTTGATTAATTTTACTGCTAACATGTCCAAATGCCTTGCTTAGCCTTGCAGTGCTCACCCACAAATAGCAGCCACACTCCATACTGGTGGTCCACCCTTATTTTTCTCTCATGTAACATTTCTTGATCTGTTCTCAGTCCATCATGCTTTGGAGCCAAAAGAAACTGGCCCTTCCTTTCTGCACAAATCATAGAAACATTTTGGTTGGAAAAGACCTCCAAGACCATCCAGTCCTACCATCAACCCAGCACCTCCATGGCCATTAAACCATGTCCTCAAGTGCCATGGTAACACCTTTATTGAATACCTCCAGGTATAAGGACTCCACCAGCTCCCCAAGCAGCCTCCCCCCCATGCCTGACCACTCCTGCAGCAAAGAACTCTTTCCTAATCTCCAATCCAAATCTCCCCTGGTACAACTCCAGGCCATTTCCCCTCATTCTATCACCTGATACTAGAGAGAGGAGACCAAGCTCCACCTCCCTCTAGTCTCCCTTCAGGGAACTGCAGGGAACAATGAGGTGTCACCCCAGCCTTCCTCTCTCCAGGCCAAACAACCCCAGATCCCTCAGCTACCCCTCACCAGCCATGCCCTCCAGACTCCTTCACCAGCTTTGCTGCCCTTGTCTGGACACACTCATGCAACACAATATCCTTCCTGGATAATGAGGGGCCCAAAACTGAACCAAATATTCAAGGTGCAGCCTTGAATTGTACTCTATTTTATGAAGTATTGATGGGTTTGTTCTTTTTCCATGAAGGCAAAGCAACCCATGAGCTGCAGTTGTGCATTATGAAATATTTATGGAAAATAAAGTTATTTTAAAAATCTCCTCCTTCCATCACCATCTCTCCTTTCCCACCATATCTGCCCCTTTTCCACCCCATGGGCCCCATTTCCCCCCTTTTTCCCCTCAAATCCCAGAGCACCTGTGCTCTGTTGGATTCTCTTCCCACCTCAGGTGTGGCTACTTTGTCCTCTCTGCCCACTCCCTTTTTTAATCCCGCCCCTCCCAGGAAAGGCAGCAGTCCCAAGCTGAGCCCATCTGGGCTGAGGGATTCTCTTCTCATCATTGGTGAGTCCCCATGGTGCACACCATGGTGGTGGGGATGACAACGGCCGGGGGGCCTCGTGGCCACCTGGTTAGGTAGGAAGAGTGTTGATGGCCCCTCCAGTATCATCTATGGGTGCAGGCTGGGCCTCCTTACTGGGGCTGAGCTCCTCTGTGTGGTATCTTGGCTGATTGAGGGTCTTACCCCTGGCTCTGGGATGGGTGCAAAAATGGTGGTGCTCTCTTTCTAGATTTACAGAAAAAAAATATGCTAAGACGTTGCAGCCATGGCATTCCTGTACATGTTATGCTGTAGGAAGAAAGGCAGCAGAGGTGCCTGAGCCCTCTTCATAAGGTTTGCCTTCAGTGTTTTTACATTGGAGAACTATTAAGCTCCTATTGAGAATTCAGTTTATGCCAATGTACAGAATCACAGAATTGCCAGCGTTGAAAGGGACCTCAAGGATTACCTAGTTCCAACCCCCCTGCCGTCGGCAGGGACACCGCACACTAGAGCAGGTTGCTCACAGCCACATCCAACCTGGCCTTAAAAATCTCCAGGGATTTTACCTGGAGGCTTCTACCACCTCCCTGGGCAACCTGTGCCAGTGCTTCACCACCCTCATGGTGAAGAACCTCTTCCTAACATCCAATCTGAATCTACCCATTTCTATTTTTGTTCCATTCCCAGTTCAAGAGAGACAGGGAACTCTTGGAGACAGCCCAGTGGAGGCTACAAAGATGCTGAGGGGACTGGAACATCTCTGTAAGGAGGAAATGCTGAGAGATCTGGGGCTGGCTGTGTAGTTCTAAACCAGTACATCTTTCCCAGATACACACAGCCTTAGCCCTTGGAAATCTGCACTGCTTGAAAGCCAGGGTGAGCAGGACTCCTGACTGAAGGCTTTGCCTGACAGCCTGGGGCCTGGTCGTTGCATGAGGTTATCTGGAGCAGCTGATAACTTTGACTGCTGCAGAGCTGGGGTAAAGCTATTGTGCACACAGCTGTTGTGATAGCAAAAAGAAAGTAATGGCATGAAAGTGTCTTGGAGTGTACAGCTTCTTTCACTTCAGAAAGTGATGCAAGCTATGGCAGGCAGACATCAGCCTGGAAAGAGTCCTCATCCTCTGAGCAGCTCCCACCCAGATGAGGTTCATGCTGCTTTGGCACAGGAATAGTTGTTTCCAACTTTTGTGATGCACAAGTGAGTTCAGAGCTGGGAGGAAGCAGCCAGGAAGGGATAGGAAAAAAGTACTAAGGAAATCCCACTACAAATG
This sequence comes from Melanerpes formicivorus, assembly GCF_026170545.1. Lineage (NCBI taxonomy): Eukaryota > Metazoa > Chordata > Aves > Piciformes > Picidae > Melanerpes > Melanerpes formicivorus. The sequence continues at coordinate 5,589,290 of NW_027142357.1, forward strand.
CCCCTGGGCTAGGAATGCCCTTGCTTGTTTTCTTACTAAAAAGCAAATGCTTTAGAAGATGTTTCTTCTGGCCTCACATATCAAACATAACCACATTTTATCCTCTCAAGTACTGACAGGATTCCCAGCTCCTTCCAGAGGCTCAGGGAGCTTCCACTGCAGTCCTTAAAGGGGCACAGAAATAGCAAAAAAGCCTTGGACATTGCAGGGTGACAGTGTGAGCAGCAAGCTGACATCATGCCTGCTCTTGCAGAGCACCCCGTGTCCCTTTGGGTCAGACCTGGCCCACGGCTGCTGCCCATCTCTCTGTGTTCAAACATGCAGCAAACCGCTGTCAGAATTTCCTGTTGTGGAACATCCCTTTGATCCTGCTCCCTCTCTTTTCTGTTTGCTTTTCCTAGGGCTTGCAGCTTGCCCCTGGTGCCCCGTACTAAGCAACACTAACTCTATCAGACTGCGGATCCTATGTCTCTCAGTCCTTCTCACCTCCTGTATGAAGTGTTGTCATGTTGCATGTCATGGTGCAGCCATCCCAATGTAGGCAGAAGGACCCCTTTGGCATCTCCCTTCACCTCCTTAGAAGGCATTTAAGCCCTTACTGGTACCAGTTCTGCCCTGAAACCTGTTGGTGCTGATCTACAAAGGAAGTGAGGCCTTAGTGCAGGCAGGGAGGAGAGGCAGAGCAGCCATACACAGCATGTGCTCCACCAAAGCCTCCCTCCGCTCAGCCAGCCCAGGGGAAGCACAGAGGCCATGTCTGCCCTGCCCCATGTCCACAGCATTGCCCCTGGGCAGTCACCAGCATGGACCCCAGGGCAGTGCAGGGCTTCCCAGTGCTCCAACCAGCCAGGAGGTGCCTGCTCGCTCTGTCTGCTCCTTAGATGAGGCAATGCCCTGTAACCAAAAAAACAAATAAAGTTGGGGAGGAGGGGGACGAGGCAGGGGGCGGGGGCAGGCCTTACAGATGCCACAGAAGCTTGGGACCAGAGCTGCAAGTTCACTGCATAGGCATGTTCTTAGAAGATGTATCACCCATCAACAGGATTATATAAGGGATGTGCTCTGGCTGCCCTTGGACCCAAAAAAGGACATTTGCCATCCCTTTGAGAGAATGCCAGGTCCTAGATAATACAAATCAAGGACCCAGGAAAACATTTTGACTGGGGAAAGCAAGGTAAATTTAGCCCTGCTGGCCCCCATCTCTCCAAAGATTGCTTGGTCCTTCAAGCTGCAGTGGGAATTTGCTGCTAAATGAAAACAAAAGAAGTGGGATTTTCCACGCAACAGAATCCAAATGTAACTGCTGGGGGAGAAAGCAGGTGGAGAGATTAGACATGCCCACTGCTGACAGAAAACATGTTTGTGCCTAACACATTGGAGAAATTGTTCAGGAGCAGTTCAGCCATGTGAAAACACAACCCTTGCGATACTGCCAAGGTCAGGGAAACTTAAGGAGATGCGCTGAGTAAGTGCTGGTCCTGCAAGGAAAAGCCATCTAGAGGCAGCCTGGTCCCCTTGCTGAGGCAGTTCTTCAGGGTGCCACAGGGGCACCCTGAGAAGAGCAAGGAGAGGAGCTCCTGCTGCTTTTTGCTTTCTGCTCACAAGGAAAGCTCCTGTATCAAGATCCAAACCTGCTTGAGCCCACCTTGAGCTGTTGGCTCTACAATTGCTTCCAATGTGAGTCTAAAAAAATATCACACTGGTCCAGAAAGGTTCAAGCAAACTGTGGGAGGGACTTAAGTCTCCTATGGATTCCTCTTCCCGTGCTGTCTTCTTTTCCTTTTGCTCTGTCCTGAAAATAATGGGCTTTAATAACCTATTTGCTTTCTTCCTGTAAGGGCCAGCTTGGGTAAGAGGGGGAACACAAGTTTTCCTACCTGCATCCATGTCCCTGTCTGAAAAGTCCTTCTGCAAACCCCTAAGAGGTACACAAGCAGTTTGGGGCAAGCCTGGGATACACCAGAGGAAGAGGACAGATGATTTGACAGAAAAATGACAGCCATGAAGGTAGGGACGTTGTTCCTCTATTGCCATTCTCTAAATGCTTGGTATGAAAGACCAGTTCCAGCTCTGCTACAAGATGTGGTCTGAAGGGAAATAACAGCCAGATTCTCTTCCTAGGCAACTAAAACTTGCTGTAGGTTAGACCCCTGTCATGCCCAGGCCGAGTGAGCTGTGCACAAACTGGCAACTGGCCTCAGGCTTCTAGCAGGGAGACATGGAAGTGGCAAATCATTTTGGGTTGGTGGAGCCAGTTCTCACAGTGCCAGATTGGCACTCCAGCGCTGTCTTGGTAGCATCTGAGAAGATGTTTGCTGGGAGAGCAGCTTTGAAGGTTATCTGAAGCTCTGTGAAAGAAGGAGGGGGGGAAAAAAAAAGATGGACTGGCAAAAAGTTAATTAAAACTCTTCTGATTATGAGGTGGAATTTAATACTTTAAAAAATGCAGTGTGACACAGTGCAGCACTGCAGCTGAATTAATCATGAATGAGGACAGTAATTTTTAATTTTTGTGTGCACGAGAGAAACGCTCAACAGATTTGACAGCTAGAGCAGGGCAACAGCATCGCATGGCACGATGTGAAGTAGTTTTTCCCAGTGGTTTTTGAGAGGGAGCTAAACAGATGTGCTCAAATATTTACAAGTGCACAATATTCACATGCTTTTCAAATGCTGACCCTGCTGATTCGCAGAAGTCTGCTTCAATCTGGAGACCAGCTTCTGCAGTGACACGGGCTATTTATCATAGGTAACACAGCAGCACCACCTCCAGCTCCCGGCCCACTGGTATGCACCCTTCTCTCCTCCTCTGCTGACACTGTCATGCCACCTCAGCGGCTCACCTGTGCCACCAGTTTGTCCCACCGCAGCGCTGGCAGCAGACTGGGCCCTGCTGGCTCTGCCCCAGTTAAGGGAGGTTCCTGTGCCACACTAAGCTAAAGAGAACCAGGTTTGGGTTTGGCTACAGCAATGAAAAGCACAAGTAGTTCAGCTGAAGTGACAGGAGGGTGAAGCAGTTCTGTGGAGGTCTAATATCAGTGTAGCCAGCAGATTGAGGGGGGTGATTCTCCCCTTCTACTCCACTCTAGTGAGACCCCACGTGGAGTACTGCATCCAGTTCTGGAGCCCCTATTACAGGAAGGATCTGGCATGCTGGAACATGTCCAGAGAAGGGCCATGAGGATGATCAGAGGGCTGGAGCTCTTCTCCTAGGAAGACAGACTGAGAGAGTTGGGGTTGTTCAGTCTGGAGAAGAGAAGACTCTGAGGAGACCTTATTGTGGATTTCCAGTATCTGAAGGGGGCCTACCAGAAAGCTGGCGAGGGACTTTTTAGGGTGTCAGGTAATGATAAGACTAGGAGGGATGGAACAAAACTAGAAATGGGTAGATTCAGATTGGATGTTAGGAAGAAGCTCTTCCCCATGAGAGTGGTGAGACACTGGAACAGGTTGCCCAGGGAAGTAGTAGAAGCCTCATCCCTGGAGGTTTTTAAGGCCAGGCTGGATGTTGCTGTGAGCAGCCTGCTCTAGTGTGAGTTGTCCCTGCTCATGACAGGGGAGCTGGAACTAGATGATCCTTGAGGTCACTTCCAGCCCTGACAATTCTGTGATTCTGTTGTTCTAGTATGACATGTTTACACTGTGTAATTCAGCAAGGTGTGCCATCAGTTACCTGCGTCAAAGTGGCCACCCAGAGACCCAGTGCATTTCTCCTCGTCCCTCACTTAGCTGTCTGCTGTCATGCTTCAGTTACAAGCCAAGAATGCCAGCTAACATTGTCCATGCCACCAGCAGTGCAAGGTGTTTTGCTGCCTTACTTTCCTCAAAAGAAGCCCAAAGATAACTCAGGTCTGTTCAGCAGAAGCTGTAGCTGTGAAGGATTTAGGTAAGCCAGATGGCAGTGACAGTGATTGATGGTGCAGATACCAGGGAGCTGTGCCTCAGTGTCCTAAGTGGGAGAGCTGAGCTGCACCACACCATGCTGAAACACTGGCTATTGCAATGGCTGCTTTACACTGTTCAATTGGCTGTGTAATTGCTTTCACAAATTAAACAAAAACAATGGTGAAAATATGCAAAATGTCACCTGGGCTGAATTATGGTGCAGATCCTAGGTGCAAATGGGGTTGGCAGCCTCCCCTCGCTCCTTATCTGCTTGGTTTCAGCCCCAACACTGCTACTCACAAGGCTGTGTTGGTGTTGCAGGCCAGGCCTTGAATGTGACACTGTCGCTGCTGGGTGAGAAGCCCTGCTCCTTTGGCTCAAACTGGGCTTATTGCCTTGTATACTCTTTGGTTTGCTGTGCTTGCTCCCCTGGGTTTCTTTACTTGGAAAGGCAACATCACAATGCTGCCCTCTCCTCTTGATCTCACATTTCTTTTCCAAGTCAGCAGGCCCTATTCATGGTGACCTCTCCTCTACAGGCTCAGTGGCACAAACAGCAGTGAGTCAGACAAGATGGACAGCATGCTCAGCTCTTTTCTTTCCTTCTCTTGTGCTCCTCAGGCAAAAGTTAGGGAAAATGAGGCAGCTGGGTCTCAGGCTGCACCTACAATCCAGTTTCTTTCCACTGCACATTTGTGGGGGCTGCATTCTGCTCCATTTTCTTTCCCTCCTTTCCCAGCCCTGTTATGTTACTGCTTGGCCTGTGTTTAAGAGCAGTGTGGAGCTGCTGCATCTGTAGAAGTTCATTGGGAGACACTGCTATGGACTTGCAGGCAGACGTTGGAGCTGTTGTGATGCATCTCAGGGGTTTTCAGGAACAGAGGTTAGCTCCTCCACTCTCAAGTTGGGGGACTGGTAAACTCTGCACTCTGAGTTCTCTTGGTAAGTATGATTGTCCTTATGCTGCCTTTATTGATGGGTGTGAAGACCTCTAGCCAGCGTTAACCACCACCTGGTCCAGGAGCCCCAGAATGGCTTGGGTTTCTCTCCTTTAAGCGATTGGTTTGGAGACAATGTACTGAGATCTCTGTCTTCATCCTGGGGAGCAGAGTAACCCAGACAGCTGTTGTCCAGGTTTCATTCTCAGTGCAGCTTGGGGAGTTTTGGTACCAGCAAGAATCTGGAGTGCCACAGCTGGAGTCCCATCAGGCAGTCACAGAGCTACTGTGCCTTCTCTCAGGCAGGCTGGAGGAGCCCATGTTTCTCATCAGGTAGGTCTAGTGGTACTTTTTAATACTTTTTAATAGTTTACAAAATTATGATAAGCTCTGCAAGGCCATTGAAAATGGATAATCTTCAAGTGGTACTAAGGATTAAAATGGGTGTGCCTTGTGTGCCTTAATGGGCCTCTCACAGGCTGTTCAACGTTATCAAAAGGTGATTTTAAGAGTTTATAATAAATATGTTCCTTTGGGGAAGATTAGGAAACAGGATGGGATTTGCCATCCTTCTGCTACCTCCAAATTGCTGTGCTCTAGCTGAATTAATTACAGTGGGTCTGTCTTGAACTCCAGAGTACCAGCTCACTTCTGATCTATCATTCAGTAAAGAGGTTTGTCCTTAGGGGGAAATGTTTGCTCCAAGAGCCTGGGCTGTGTAGTGTTTGACGATCAGCCTAGGAGAAATTAGTCAAACAAGATTCTAGCTTCATGAGCACTTAGGTGCATGTTTAAACTTACATTCCTGAAGAGTCCTTTAGATGTCAAAGTGCAACAAAATAGTGTGCCTATAGAAACCTTATGGGGACCAGGGGCTGTGAGAGCTATTTATGCTCAAACTAGAACCGAGCAACTTATCCAGAAAGTCTTCCTTGAGCAAGCTGTGCTTATCCTCTTTTAGTGTCCAGCTCCACGTGTCTGTTAGGAACTCAGACTTTTCCCATGCCGCTGCCAAGTGTTGTGCCTAGAATGACCAGAAGATTTGAGTGTAAGAGCAAAACTGGAGAAAATTACTGAAAGTCCCCTCCCTAAGCATGAATTTATTTCACACTGTTCTGTATTAACAATGTCCATGGCCTTGGGCAAACAAGTTGTCAGAATGGTACAAATCGCTCAATTATAATCCTTCCTTGTGAACCTTCTGAGGTTTCTCTGTATGCCTAAGTTCTATGGTACATCAGTTAAAGGATTTAAAGTATGACTATGAAGCCTTCACATTTATGTTGAAGGGCTAAACAATTTCTCGTGGAGCCCAGAAGAAAACTTCTCATAGTGCTTACCACCAGTGCTCTGCGTCTGGGGCTAAATTCTGACTCCAGAAATTGAAGTGGGCAAATGGTCCTATTGCCTTCTGCATTTCACACCCTTTTTAGGCATCTTGGTGGATCAGCCTGACATCCTGCCAATGAAAACTCTAACACAGATGTTTTACTTTGAGCACATGAATAATCCTGCAGCAGTATTTGAGGGCCAGGACTTCTAAGATCCAAGAACAAGTTGGGAAACTCACTTGAAGTATGTACTGCTTTTACTCTTACCCTACAGGGCAGTGATTTTCACATATTTTTGCCTGCTGGACCACACTGGGTGCTGGAAGCCTGTGTGGAATCTGGAACATTTATGGTGCAAACATCGTTTCAGCGTTCTCCTACGCAAGAGATGATGAAACTTCCTAAGATGAGAGTCTATGTAAATAAGTGGTATGCAGCAGCTCAGCAAACAGATGAGAGAATGTTGTTTTTAGAAGCTCCAGATGATGGCCATAATCCTGTAATGTGATTGTGAGCAGAGACATCCATCCATCTGCAGTCCAACTAATTCATCCTCTGCAGATCTACTGCAGTTAGACTAGGGTCTAATTCTGCACACCTACCTAAACTTGCTGTGATTCAGAACTGAGCAAAGCCAAAAAGGCTGAACCTGTCACCCAGAAAGAGGTGAGAAGGCATTGGAAGATCGGGCCCTCTGCCATCCATGCTGAGACTACACTTCTGACTGCATGGCAATAGCCTTGTATTTCAGTGTGCAAAATCCCTGGCTTGCTGGCAGCCTCTGCACATACAGGTTGTCACAAAGCCCCTCAGTCTGAGAGGTGGCCCTTGGGACAGGGGACTCCATCCCCTCCTGACCACTGAGGGATCACCGTGTCAGTCCTTCAGTTATTTTCTTTGCTGAGAACATGGCAAGCAGCAGGGAGACTGCCGAGCCAGATGCCACAGTCATAGAAAAGGAAGTGCCCTACTCTTGGGTGCTAAACCTCCTCCCAAACCTAGGTCACAAACCATTAGAGCCACTGCTCTGGGGTGGCTATTAACAAACCTCTTCTTTTGCAGAGGCAGCTCGTGTAGCTGTATGTATTTATATAAAATAATATTTAAAAAGCAAGTGGAAGGAGAGGATTCTGCCCCTCTGCTCTGCTGATACATGACCTACTTCAAGGAAGAATTGTTGAAGGCTCAGGGACAGGCTGTGCCAATGTGTCGGAAGATGAGCCACCGGGGCAGACGGCCAGCCTGGATGGTTAATAAACTTTTAATAGAACTAAGGGAAAAAAAGAGGGTGTATCACCTTTGGAAGAGAGGGGAGGCAACCCATGGAATGTTTAAGGATGTTGCCAAGTCATGTAGGAAGAAAATTAGGGAGGCAAAAGCACATTTGGAGCTTAAACTGGCCTCTACTGTGAAGGACAACAAAAAGTCCTTCTATAAATATATTAATAGCAAGAGGAAGGGCAAGGACAACCTCCACTCCTTGGTTGACATGGAGGGAAATGTTGTAACAAAGGATGAGGAAAAGGCAGAGATACTTAACACCTTCTTTGCCTCAATTTTTACTAGAAGGACAGAACGTCTTCCTGACAGCTGGCCTGCAGAGCTGGCAGAAGGAGCCAGGGAGCAGCACAGTTTCCCTATGTTCCATGAGGAGGTGGTTGGAACTCTCCTCAGCAGCTTGGATCCCCACAAGTCCATGGGACCAGATGGGATCCATCCTAGGGTGCTGAGAGAGCTGGCAGATGAGCTGGCCAAGCCACTATCCATCATTTTCCAGCAGTCCTGGCTCACTGGAGAAGTTCCAGAGGACTGGAAGGTGGCCAATGTTGTGCCCATCCACAAGAAGGGCCAGTTGGATGAGCTAGGGAATTATAGGCCTGTCAGCCTGACCTCAGTGCCAGGCAAGATTATGGAACAGGTCATCCTGAGTGCAATCACAGCACTTACAGGATGGCCAAGGGATCAGGCCCAGCCAGCATGGATTAAGGAAGGGCAGGTCCTGCCTGACCAACCTGATCTTCTATGATCAGGTGACCTGCCTGGTGGATGTGGGGAGGCCTGTGGATGTAGTCTACCTGGACCTCAGCAAGGCCTTTGACACCATCCCCCATAGCAAACTCGTGGCCAAGCTGTCAGCCCATGGCTTGGACGGGAGCACACTGCGATGGGTTAGGAACTGGCTGGAGGGCCGAGCCCAGAGAGTGGTGGTGAATGGTGCCACATCCAGCTGGCAGCCAGTCACTAGTGTTGTGCCCCAAGGATCAGTGCTGGGCCCTGTGCTCTTTAACATCTTTATTGATGATCTGGATGAGGGCATTGAGTCCATCATCAGTAAATTTGCTGACGACACCAAGCTGGGGGCAAGAGTTGATCTGCTGGAGGGTAGAGATGCTCTGCAGAGGGACCTCGACAGGCTGGACAGATGGGCAGAATCCAACGGCATGAGATTGAACACATCCAAGTGCTGGGTTCTGCACATTGGCCACAACAACCCCATGCAGTGCTACAGGCTGGGGTCAGAGTGGCTGAAGAGCAGCCAGGCAGAGAGGGACCTGGGGGTGCTGGTTGATGGTAGGCTGAACATGAGCCTGCAGTGTGCCCAGGCAGCCAAGAGGGCCAATGGCATCCTGGCCTGCATCAGGAACAGTGTGGCCAGCAGGAGCAGGGAGGTCATTCTGCCCCTGTACACTGCACTGGTTAGTACTGTGTCCAGTTCTGGGCCCTTCAGTTTAGGAAGGATGTTGACTTGCTGGAACGAGTCCAGAGAAGGGCAACAAAGTTGGTGAGGGGCTTGGAACACAAGCCCTATGAGGAAAGACTGAGGGAGCTGGGATTGCTCAGCCTGGAGGAGACTCAGGGGTGACCTTATTGCTCTCTACAACTACCTGAAGGGAAGTTGTAGACAGGTCACTTCTCCCAGGCACCCAGTACCAGAACAAGAGGACACAGTCTCAGGCTGCACCAGGGGAGGTTCAGGTTGGATGTTAGGAAGAAGTTCTATACAGAAAGAGTGATTGCCCATTGGAATGGGTTGCCCGGGGAGGTGGTGGAGTCGCCGTCATTGAAGGTGTTCAGCAGGAGACTTGATGGGGTGCTTGGTGCCATGAGTTAGCTGTTTGGGTGGGTTGGATTGGTTGATGGGTTGGACACGATGATCTTGAAGGTCTCTTCCAACCTGGTTTGGTTTATTCTAAATAAATAATAAAGGACCTGCAGTGCTGGGTCCAGCTCTGGAGTCCTCAGCACAGGAGAGACGTGAACCTGTTGGAGCAAGTGCAGATAATCTGAGGGCTGGAACTCCTCTGCAGTGAGGACAGGCTGAGACAGTTGGGCTTATTCAGGGTGTAGAAGAGAGAGCTCCAGGTGAGTTTCTTGTAGCCTTTCAATATATAAAGAGGGTTTGTAAGTAAGATGGAGGGAGACTTTTTACCAGGGCCTGCAGGGACAGGTCAAAGTCAAGAGGTAATGGCTTTAAACTGAAAGCGGATGAGTTTGGTTTGGGTGTAAGGTAGACATTTCTTATGATAAAGGTGGTGAGATGCTGGAGCTAGTTGCTCAGAGAAGCTGTGGATGCCCCATCATTGAAAGTGTTCAAAGTTAAGTTGGATGGGACTTTGAGCTCCATGAGAGATGTTTCTGACAATGGCAAGGAGGTTGGACAAGGGATCTTTAAAGTTCCCTTCCAAACCCTCCATAAATTGCAGTGGCTTGCTTTGTATACTTAGGAAGGTTTAATTTAAACCTTGATGTCTAACTCTCCTGGAGCATTCCTGACTAGAGTAACTAATGTATAGTTCACTCTGAAACCATATCAGCAAATAGACATCAATGCAGATAGCCTTTTGTTGCTTCAGCAGTGAGGTTAAACAGCTTGTGCTTTTACCTGCATAGTACAAAAGGTATAAAACTATTGGCTGGATATTTCAATCCAGGAAGCCCTGATGCAATGAATCAATGAAAGGGCTTTTCCCAAAGAAGGGAAGTGTGTACTCTGCTCAGTACCTCTTGCTGACTCTCTGTTCTGAGTGACCAAACATACAGCTGAATTAAGGTAGCCAGGTGTGACCCAGGAACTAACTGGCAGCACATCTTTGTGTCTGCTAGCATCAATGCTAGCTCACAGAAGTGGTCCACCACCAGCTCTGCTGGCTCTGTTTTCTCAAGAATCAACAGAAATGTACCACAAGCATAGGAAAAGCACCTGGTGTAAATATCTTCAGGGTGAAGCACTGTGGATATACAATGAGGGACATACAATGAGGGATCACATCAAGAATGCTCTTTCAGGACTCAGTCACCACAGGTGAAATGGGAGCAGAAGGGGAAGTATTTAATTAAGCAGACAATAATGTTAAAGACAACTTTCAAAGTCTAATCACTGCAGAAGGCCTTGTGATCTGAAGGAGAACTCTTGCAAGATCTCACCTGAAATAATCTGCTCCTTGGAACATGGGAGCCACACTCTCTCTGCCTGCAGCTGCTCAAGTGTCCAGCAGTTCATGCAAGGAGCATTGAAATATTTGTCGTCTTCATCTATGTCCCAAGTTTAGGTCTCTGCCTTAATCTCTGGTCTGGAAGAACATGAAACACAGTTAAACTGAGCTTGGTTTAGGCTGCAGATGACAGCAAGACTCCAAAATGCACACCTGGATTTGAATAAGTCAACCTAATCTTGGTGTGATAATAATAAGGAAAAAGAGGAGGGCTGACAAAAGATACCTAAAGGTAATAGAAGTGGGGTGATAGGTACCAGTGTCTGAACAGTCTTTCACAGGACTCAGCTCTCACAGAACGGAAGAAAACTCAAGCAACTTCATGGTTAATTACTGTAATAGGATACTGATGGTTGCCACTGGCGGAGAAAGAATTCACACGTTTTGGATCCTCTAATTCACTGTGATTCTTTAGCCCTTAAGCTTTGAAGCAGTGCTGAGTTTGGCAGGGCAAGGACAAAACCCCATTCCTGTTCTAAGCATGCTACTTTAGCTACTAGCTTTTCATTCAGGGAAGGGATTTGCTGACAGCAAAATTATTTTCTTAGAAAAACCCAAAATGAGAAGATGACAAAATGCTGTTGTGAATGTTCACACAGCTCCAGGAGCAATCAACCATGATTATTCAGATGGGTTCTGCAGGAATGGATAGAGCTGAAAATCTTCAGATTTGGCAAGAATGAGGTTCTCAGTGAGGAGCAACACTTGCAGTTGCTCTGAAGAAAAACTAGTATCATTAGCCAGAGTCATGCTCATTTGGAATTGACCATGTGCAGTAGAACATCTTGTCTGTATGGATGCAATTAGGAGATGCACAGTGAATAGCTGCCCTGCAGTAACTGTAACATATGCTCCAGCACTTCTAGACGTGATGACTGAAGTTGGTGGCAAAATCCTGATGTTTTCAACAAGGCCTCAGTGTTAGTCATGTAAAAACTGATACATGTGCAAGCAGCTGGGGATCTCTGTCTTCCCTGGAAAAAAAAATAATGTGAGAAATGGAAGAGGAATCCATGCTGAAGAACTGACTGAAAGGCTGGAGAGGCTAGAAGGGTAAAGCCTTGGCTTGTGGCATTCAGGAGACAGAATGATATTGCTGCCCAGTCTGTGACTTGCTATTTGCCTTCTGGCAGATGCTTTTATATCACTTACAATTTGCCCAGTACATTGCAATAAGATCTAAAGGCATTGGGATATTCCTGTTAGGTCTCCAGAAACATCCATATAATGTGCTTAACATTTCAGTCACACAGCTATATTGCACTGTACTCCCTGGAAGAAGAAAGGCTTGCTCACTGCACTGGACAGTTACAGCATCTTGACCTCAAGGACTGAACCTCACTCAGTGGCATCCAGGCCTGTTTGACACAGGACAGTAAGAAACTGCACTCCCACAAGCAAGCCATCTGAGGAGAAGCAAGCTTAGTCCCAGCAGCAATTGTGGATCTGAAGCCTCCTTAGATCTGTGGTGCCAAAATCCTGGGCTAAACACTGCGAATGGCATGTGTTTCATAGAATCATAGAATTGTTAGGGTTGGAAGGGACCTCAAGGATCATCTAGTTCCAACACCCCTGCCATGGGCAGGGACACCACACACTAGATCAGGTTGCTCACAGCCACATCCAGCCTGGCCTTAAAAACCTCCAGGGATGGGGCTTCTACTACCTCCCTGGGCAATCTGTTCCAGTGTCTCACCACCCTCATGGGGAAGAACTTCTTCCTAACATCCAATCTGAATCTACCTAGTCCTATCACTATCTGACATCCTAAGAAGTCCCTCACCAGCTTCCTTGTAGGTCCCCTTCAGATACTGGAAGGCCACAAGAAGGTCTTGTTGGAGCCTTCTCTTCTCCAGACTGAACAGCCCCAACTCTCTCAGTCTGTCCTCATAGGAGAGGAGCTCCAGCCCCCGATCATCCTTATGGCCCTTCTCTAGACATGTTCCAGCACATCCAGATCCTTCCTGTAATAGGGGTTTCAGAACTGGACGCATGTGGGGTCTCACCAGAGTGGAGTAGAATGACTAGTGTCTGAATAATCATGGTTGGTTGCTCCTGGAGTTGTGTGAACATTCCCTAGTGACTTGCCCTGACTGCTGGCTCCAAGCAACCTCTGCTCAAACTGCATGTGATTCCCCATTTGAACTAGCTGATGTGAGCACATCTCTCATCATGACAAGCCCAGCAGGTGACACACAGGCTCATCTGGCACTCCTGTTTGTGACCAGCTCTGCAGATAGCAAGGCTGTGCTGGAGCTTTAGATGGAGCAAGCAAGTTCAGGCAAGAGAAGGACTTTCCTTTTTTTTTTCATTTTAACCCAGCCAGAGCTTGTTTATGTGAGGTTTCTACAAGCTCAGTGCTCTACTGCTGTTCTTTGGAATCAAGAGAGGAAGTAACAAATTAACACAAGGGAAAATGTTCCTGCAGCAACACCACGGTGGGGAAGAGTGTCATGAACCACTGGAAATCCACCCAGAAACATTCCTCTGATCTTCCAAGATTTTTGTCATCTTCACTCCAGATCCCAGAGGTCTGTAATGCAGCAACTTCTGGATAGGTCTGCACAACTTTTTGTTACTGGCTTCCTTTTCATAAGTCTAGGGATTGGAACATTTACCTCCTCACTCTGCATGTGGAGTCTCCTGCTTTTAGCAAACCCTGAGGAGCTGGGGTCATGGTGGAGCCATAGACTGGGCATCAGCCAAGCCTTGCACTCAGAACAGTCACAGGCTGTAGACAGGAGCTCTGCAAACCATGAAGGCTGCTGCTCCCCCAGCTCTTCCCTTTTCCTGCGTCAATGCCATCCTCAACCTCTTCCAGAGCAGGTCTGCCTGCAACTCTTCAACTCTGCTACTAACTCCAGGACCAAACTGTCAGTTCTGGAGCCAGAGCTGGATTCTCCAGAGCCATAGTTCAAACAGCTGCATTTGGAAGACCCAGGTTACACTGTTCAAAAGCAGGTCAGGTCCTCTTCCACTGCAGCACCAAACAGGCAATTCAAGTGGGAGTCCACAGCCCAGGCTATGAATTTCTGTGTGTCACACAAATTGAAACACCCCCTCCTTCTCCTTCTCCTCTTCCTCACCCCAGGGAAGGTTGTGGAAAGCACTGGCTGGCTTTTCCTCCATGCAGCAGTTGTTAAAAGATTGCTGCAAGGTCATGGACAACATTCTAGCTCATTGAAACCATAGATAAACAGGCTTCCTTCCCAAAGAGCACATGGAGACAGCTGTGCAGCATTATAGTGCACTGCAAATGCTTTCTTGGCTCTTCACAGGCAGTTGTTCTTTGATAATTCAAACACAGCAGTCCCTCCCAGAAACACCTATCTACCTGCTCTGAGCCATGCTGCTTGGAGAGGAAGCCGAGGCAGAGGAAAGGCCAGACCTGCTGCTTTGCATCCCACATTTATTAGCATGCTTTGGGGAATTAAGTGGGGGTGTGTGGAAATTAGGTGGTTTAGTGAGCAGACTTCTGAGGCAGGCAACATGTCAATATTTCTTCTGGGGTTTTGCAGTAACATCCTTTTCACTTTCCTTGCTTCAGAAATGTAGGTAGGGCTCAGCCTTGTGGGGTTTGGGGCAGTGTGGACTGTGCAGCAAAGCACAGCCACAGGCTGGGGTGCAGGAAGGGTTAGTAAGGAGCATGCTAATAATATGGGCAGAGATGAGAGCAAGACAGTGCCACAGGGTTCCCCACATTGTGAAAAACCATAACCTGCTTGCATGGGGGGAGAGAGGACAAAGGGATATCACCTGGCCTGGGGACAGCCAGCATCCAGCTGGAGGTGGACTAGGAGGTGTGGGTGCTCTGCTTACCCTGAGACAGCCTAGAGAGCAGGCAGCTCTTCCAACCTGGTCTGGTCTGGTCTATTCTATTCTATTCTATTCTATTCTATTCTATTCCTCCTGTACTGTGGTCATAAACACACAGACAAGGACTCATTGGTGAGGCCGTACCTTGAATCTTGGGTTCACTTTTGTTTCCAGGAGGGGCACTGAGGTGCTAACACATGTCCAGAGAAGGGCAATGAAGCTGGTGAAGGGTCTGGAGAACAGGTCTGGTGATGAGCAGCTGAGGGAACTGGGATTCTTTAGTCTGGAGAAGAGGAAGCTGAGGGAAGACCTTCTCACTCCTTACAACTACCTGAAAGGAGGTTGTAGTGAGGTGGGGGTTGGTGTTTTTCCTTAGTATCAGGTGATGGAATGAGAGGAAATGGCCTGAAATTGTGCCAGGGGAGGTTTAGGCTGGAAATTACGAAAAATTTCTTTCCAGAAAGAGTGGTCAGGCATTGGAACAGGCTGCCCAGGGAGGTGATGGAGTCACCAGCCCTGATGTTCAAGAAACATGTGGACATGGCACTTTGGGACATGGTTTAATGGCCATGGTGGTGTTAGGTTGGTGGTTAGACTTGATCATCTTGGAGGCCTTTTCCAACCAAAACACTCCCAGGATTTTATAAGGCAGCCCATCCAGCACACACCTGCTGAGGAAGCAGCCCACCAGGCTCTGCAGGAAATACCCAGAAACAGCTGTGTTCTAGTACTGTCCTTGTCCTTCCTTTAGCTGTAAAGCCATCCAGGACAATGTTTGTTTGTCATCCTAGGCATGCATGTGTGCACAGAGTGCTGACTTGCTGCTTAGAAGCCCCTGCATCGGGCAAGCTTCCTGCAGCCAAATGAAAGCTATTAGCTTGTTGCATGAACAGTCAGCGTGACTGACAGTTGTTGAAAATGCTTTAGAGCTGACACAGCCCTCAGAAAGAAATAACTCTGTTCTTCCCAACTGAAGGCAGCCCTCCATCCCCCAAGTAGGCTTCTGGTATGGAACTGTTTACACAGATTTAGTCAGCTGTGTCACTGGGGCACAGCAAAAGCAGCAATGTGACCTGCCGAGGGTTAGCACCAGATTGCGATTTACAACCAAGGCACCAAGAGTCACTGAAGTGCAGAGCTCCCGCCCCAATTACTAATTAATCAGACCCAAAGAGGTCTCCATAAAAGGCATGGCAGTCAGCTGCCAGCCTGCTGCATTCAGAGGGCTTCTCTTCTTCTGTTATGTAGGAAAGGTGACCTGGGAAGCTTTGCATCCTGCAGCTAGGAGCTGGTCACAGGAAGAAGTCAACTTCTTCTGACATTTTGGGGGTCATTTTTGTGGGAGGTTTCTTCCTCTGCCTTCTGAAGAAGGATGCAGTTAAGCTTTGTTCAACAGGCGGCATAAGATGCTGGGGTGAGATGAGTTGGATTGCTTGCTTTCTTGAAAGAGTGTGAATATTCATAGCCTTTTGGTTGGCTTGGTTATTTATTTGTTTGAGGACTATTTTTAATTTGCTTAAAAGCATGAACAAAGTGGCAGTAGCTGTAGTGGCTGCTGGTGGTGAGATGGTGGCACAATGTCTCAGAGAGGGCAAACCACAGCCCTGTTTGTTGCCATGTACTGCAGGGAGCCAGGTTCTGCTGTCCTGACTGGGTGTGGATCATCTTCTGCAGCCAGGAGCTTGTCCCTGTGGAAGGAGCTATGCAGCAGGACACCAGCAGTGACCTGCTGGCAATCCAGGCAGCAGATCCCAGCTGGCAGCATGCCCCAGGCTGTCTGCCACCATGCGTGTGCAGGGAGCAGATCTTGATGCTGACGTGCAGGCATGGTGTTGGTGGTGCCAGGGGGCTTAGCTGGGGTGACCCCTGGGCTGGAAGGTCCTGGTAAGCCCATCACATGGATGCTGATGGCCCTTGGTCTTTAACACAGCACTAGCTGACTTGGCCATGACTTGTGGTGTGCTAAGTCGTCCTCAAGAGTGCCGCAGCAGCAGCCACTGACCTTCTCCAGAAGGGGCAAGGAGGCTTTGCCAGTGACCATGGCGTCTCTGGGGTTGGGGCTGAGCAAGGCCTGTCCCCCATGGAGAGGGATCACAGGGCACAAAGCACAGGCTTGGCATTGTCTGCTTGGTGAACTCTCGACAGGTTCACAGCACTTGAGGCTTTAAAAGCTGCCCTGTGGGTACCCAGCTGGGCTGAAGGTGAGCTGTGCTGCTCCCAGGGCTGAGGCAGATGCCCAGCTGCACCCTCTCCAGCAATCTCTAGCTCCTCTCTAGGGCTTGGAGAGTTTGTCCCTGCCTTAGGCTTCACTAGATTCTGTCTATTGGGTTCAGAGGGCTCTGAAAAACACCTCAAAGAATACTTCCACCATTCCTCAATGCATCTTTTAATTATTTCAAGGCTAAAGGGAAAGTTCTGACATTAAAAAAAAAAAAGGAAATATGAAAGTAGGAACTAGATCCTCCCATTGGATGTTTTTGCTTGCTTCATCTCATTACTTTCATGGTCAGGCCAGTCCTTCTGGATTCTGATAGTCCAAAATAGAAACCCACAGGTTTTAATATAAACATAATACATGCTTGAAGATGAAACCACAAGATAATGTGAAAACAGGAAGTCCAGTGTGTCATTAAAGTGGGTTATTTAAGTATAAATAGTCTGTTTTCTGGTTTTGAAGAGTTCTGTCTGTATTTTAGGAGATGATACAGATTTATTTTTTGAGAGCTAGCAATAAGAGGGTAAAAACCATGCTGGTGGTATTTTCCTAGTCACTGTCAAATGCAGGAGTGTGCACAGGGAGGAAAGGGAAAGCCTTCCCTCTTCTCACCCCTCGGCAACATAGCAGGGAACAGAACTGCACATCTGTAAATAAATGCATCATTAGACTCTCATCAATTTGTAAGCTTCACTTGATGTATGGCTAAAATAATCCCACAAGGGTAACTCAAGAAGTGTTTGCTCTCAAGTGTACACAGTGCAGGCCACCAGAAACGCTATTCCAGTTCAGCAGGTTTGGAGTTTTTGCTAGGTTGGTGGCTATTGATTGTTTTTTTCTTTTCTTGCAACACTGAAGGATTATTTTAGATGCATTGCTACCAATATATTCATTAGCTGAGGATCTCTGGACGTATTAAAAGAACACAGTAAAACAACTAATGATGCACTTGAGCAGTAACAGGTTGTCATTAGAGCAGCATCTGCTCTCATCAGAGTTAATTATTCAGTTGCTTTGTTTTCCAAGTAGGTGTCTGGTAGAATTTAGCAGAATCTTAATTAAAACACATTTTCAAACTCCATGGATGCTCATCTCATCTAAAGAAATCAAGACAATTTCCACCATAAACATCAAGCTTCAGTTGAGCCATCAAACAGCAGAAGGATCTCAGCCAAGGCAAGTTTTAGACATTAACCATTACAGTACCGGTGGGATGCAGATTGCTGTGAACTGGTGCCCCAGGGAAATCCCCCAGTAAACTGTTCTGTGTATGTACCAATAACCAGCACAGGGTTAAGTAAGGAGAATACTTGTAGTGTGCAATTACTTTTGCTGTATAAACCCCTCAGGTGTGTCAATTCTGCTGGGCAGTGTGTGTTTGTGCTCCCCAAATTCATGAGGTACAGACCTGTCTTTCTGTCCACTTGCGCTGGTCTGGCTACCTCCACCACCCAAGGCAGGTTCCCCATGCTGATCTCACAGGAGATGCTGGTCATTTTGAAACTGTATTTCCTTCTGCAGTGCTGGAAAAAGATGGTTTCCCTCTTCTAAAGCCCTTTGCCTTGGAAAGCCAAATGGAACTGTCCTGCCTCTGGACCTAAAAAGATGAAGTGATTACCACAAGGCTGCACTGACTGCCAGGATCTTACTGCTAATAACCCCCAGGCATTCTCATCACATCTGGTAACACCAGCATGCTCCCAGTGAGGATGCTTGCAAGGAGGGAGTAAGGGACTGAACAAATCCATGGCCTGTGTGTTCCTACTCAGCTCAAAAAAACTCACTGTGAAGGAAACAAGCCTCTGAGGTAAACAAGCTTGGGTTCAACCTGCCTCACTTTAATGTTGTTAACTACAGTTGCTTTCTGGGGTCTCCTCTTCATTACATTTTAGCAAGTGCTTACCAAAGAAGCTCAGTCTGTGAGTAAAAGCCTTTATTTCCCCATCGCCAGCACAGCATATGAGAACTTGATTCCCGGGCTTGAATTTGTTTGCTGCATCATACTGGCTTATGCTTGGAGCTGGTCAGGAATTTTCTAACATAAAAATGCTGTTTCACTAAAAGAAAATGTTTCATGGCAATTATTGGATATTATAAGCAGGCTGAGACAGCTGGATTCAGTCCTTGGGCTGGAAGTGTTCTGTTATTTTGTGTTGAAACTGTTTTTATGAAAACACATTTATTAGTAATCTTATAAACAGCTTTTGGAAACCTAGAGCTGAAAGGGAAAAAACAAACAAAAACAAACAAGAAAATTGCCATGAGATGTTTCAGGTCTGCCACGATGCAGTATCTATTTCAGTCCTTTTTTTACAGTGCATTTCAGAGCTGCTTGGGGTGGGGATGTTTGTGGAGCGGAGCTGTGCTTGGAAAAGTTTCGGTTCGTATTTTCTTTGCTAATCCCTTTGAGGTGTGGTTCTAATGTGGTTCTAATAGAGAGTGCCTGGGAGGGAGAAATGGAGATCTCTTACTCAGTGATTGTATTTTAATGGCTTGTACAAGTTTTGAATGTATTTTTTGTAGAGTTAGCAAACCCTCTGCAGAGCAGAGATAATGCCAGGCTCCACAGTGTTGGAGGACCACTGACTTGGTTGATGGAAACACCTTCTGATTTGGGCTCTTGAAGGGAAAACAAGCCTCTGAAGAACACCAAGGTACTTTATGTTTTCTCTTCCTTTTCCTCCTTTTGGCTGCTGCTTTTCACCTCAGAGTTACAGTAAGGAGCTGCCCTTTGAAGTCAAATTGGGTCTGGGCGGAAGCTTCGCAGGAGCTGCGTCCCTACTGCTGTCTTCCCTCTTTCCACCAGAAGTGACTCAAGATGAAACCACCAGGTTTCCTCACCTGCTTGGACAGCTTGTCCGCTCTCACACCCAAGCACTACACCAAGTGTAGTGCAGGAGCACAGGCGTCCTGGGCATCTCAGGGTGTCCTGAGGGCTTTGAGGGACACATGCTCATTTTTCATTCCAGGCTGGAGCAGTTGGACTTAACCCTTGCTGGCACGCTGGCTTTATGGGCAACATAAAGGGAGAATGGGCTGATAGCTGCCACACTACCACCATCTCCCACACCATCAGCTTTTTTTCAGTGTGACACTAGAATTGTTCTGAAATTTGGCTCAGGCTGCACACCTGGGAGAAGAGCACACATGGGAGATGCCCTGATAACTCACCTGTGGTTTTATGCCTCAGGAACAACTCAGGCTCCCCAAACTCTGACCTTTAGGAGCCACACTGCAGTGTCTGCATGCTCCTCCTGGCTAACAGGTAGAGCAGGCAGGTGCAACAACAAACAGTGGGCTGATACTGGTGGCGTTGCTATGCCACAGCACTGATAGATGACATGGAGCACTGCCACGTTTGAGCTGTGGGCTCCTGCTTCAGTGGGCATTGAGCAGCTGTATGGGGCTGCAGCTGCCAGGTGGCTGCTGCTGTGATAGCCTCTGTCTGGAGAGCTTTGCCTCTGTGCTTCCTTTTAAACCTTTTTTGCCTAGAAAGGGACATATTTATGGACCCTTCAGTGTTGGAGGATGCTTGTGCATGGCCTCTTAGAGCTTTCATATCTGTCAGAGGCTGCCAAGATGTGCTGCATGGTGGGAATGGCAGCACCTGGACCATGGTCGCTGCTGTGGGACATGGTGCTCTATCCTCAGGGTAGGTGGTGATTTTGGGGGGGAGGACTTCCTGGTGGCCCTGCTCCTGTCACCAGAGCATTCATTTTGATCTTCACAAAAGCATCTCCTATTTCCTTTCTGAGTGGGGCCTTCTGGTTTCTCATGGAGAGTGGCTCCTGGCCAGAGGAAACAAGCATGTCTGCATGAGCACCTTCTAATGAAAGACAAATGTGGCAAGCTGGTGGCAGCTGGGCCAGGGCAGAGGGGAGGCAGGTCCTGCCTCATCAACCTGATCTCCTTCTATGACCAGGTGACCCACCTGGTGGATGTGGGGAAGGCTGTGGCTGTAGTCTACCTGGGCTTCAGCAAGGCCTTTGACACCGTCCCCCACAGCAAACTCCTGACCAAGCTGTCAGCCCATGGCTTGGACAGCAGCACTCTGTGCTAGATTAAGAACTGGCTGGAGGGAGAGCCCAGAGAGTGGTGGTGAATGGTGCCACATCCAGCTGGCAGCCAGTCACAAGTGGTGTCCCCCAGGGATCAATGTTGGGCCCAAACCTACTCAATATCTTTATTGATGATCTGGATGAGGGGATTGACAGAATAGAATAGAATTAACCAGGTTGGAAAAGACCTTCAAGATCATCAAGATTGAGTCCACCATTAGTAAGTTTCCAGACAGCACCAAGTTAGGGGGCAGGTGTGGGTCTGTTAGAGTGTAGGAGGGCTCTCCAGAGGGACTTTGACAGGCTGGACAGATGGGCAGAGTCCAACATGATGTCATTTAACAAGTCCAAGTGCCAGGTGCTGCTCTTTGGTCACAACAATCCCATGCAGTGCTACAGGCTGGGATCAGAGTGGCTGAAGAGCAGCCAGGCAGAAAGGGACCTGGGGGTACTGATTAATAGTAGGCTGAACATGAGCCAGCAGTGTGCCCAGGTGGCCAAGAAGGCCAATGGCATCCTGGCCTGCATCAGAAATAGTGTGGCCAGTAGGAGCAGGGAAGTCATTGTGGCCCTGTGGTTAAGCCACACCTTGAGTACTGTGTCCAGTTCTGGACCCCTCAATTCAAGAAGGACATTGAGACTCTTGAACATGTCCAGAGAAGGGCAATGAGGCTGGGGAGAAGTCTCAAGCACAAGCCCTATGAGGAGAAGCTGAGGGAGCTGGGATTGTTTAGCCTGGAGAAGAGGAGGCTCAGGGGAGTCCTTATTGCTCTCTACAACTACCTGAAAGGAGGTTGTAGCCAGGTGGGGGTTGGTCACCTTCTCCCAGGCAACCAGCACCAGAACAAGAGGACACAGTCTCAAGCTGTGATAGGGGAAGTTTAGGTTGGAGGTGAGGAGACATTCGTCACAGAAAGAGTTATTGGCCACTGGAATGTGCTGCCCAGGGAGGTGGTGGAGTCACCCTCCCTGGAGGTGTTCAAAAAAAGATTGGATGTGGCACTTGAAGCCATGGTTTAATTGTTATGAGGTATTAGGTAATAGATTGGACCTGATGGTCTCTGAGGTCTTTTCCAACCTGTTTGATTCTGTGATTGTATGAGAGGGGCACTGTTCCTGCTGCTGCATTGTGGTCAGAGTGCATTGGCCAAGCTGTAGTTCTTAAACTTACTTTGGGAGAGACTATAGATTTACTCACTGCTGAGTGCCACCAGCAGAAAAAAATCACCTTATGCCATCCAGACTAATAAGAGCTGACCTTGAACAGCCACTCAGCCCAGTTTCATACATACACATTTAACCCAGTTGACATGCTGGATGGAAGGCATCCTGGATGCCATCCAGAGGGACAGTTTGAGACATATTTGAGAAGTAGACCTGTGCAGACCTCATGAAGCTCAAAAAGCCCAAATACCAGGTCTTATACCTGGGTCAGGGTAATACCAAGCACAAATACAGGCTAGACAAGGAGTGGCTTGAGAGCAGTCTTGAGGAGAAGAACTTGAGGGTGTCAGTTGATTTAAAGCTGAACATGAGCCAGCAGTGGTCACTGAGAGCCCACAAGGCAGCTGTGTCCTGGGCTACAACAAAATAAGTAGGAGTAGCAGGATGTGGGAAGTGATTCTGCACCTCTACTCCACCTGGAGTACTGTGTCCAGTTCTGGGGCCCCCAGTACAAGAAGGACATGGAACTGTAGGAGCAGGTCTGGAGGAGGCTACAAAGGTGATCAGGGGGCTGGAGCACCTTCCCTGTGGAGACAGGCTGAGACAGTTGGAGCTATTCAGCCTGAAGAAGAGAAGGCTCCAGGGTGACTTTGTAGCAGCCTTCTGGCGCATGAGGGAGGCTACAAGAAATCTGGGATGGGACTTTTTACAAGGGCTTGCAGTAATAGGATGAGGGGCAATGGCTTTGAGCTCAAAGAAGGTAGATTTATACTAGATATTAGGAAGAGATTCTTTACAGTGAGGGTGGCGAATCACTGGAACAGGTTACCCAGGGAGGTCACGGATGCCCCCTCTCTGGAAGTGTTTAGGGCCGGAGTGGATGAGGCCTTGAGCAAGCTGGTCTAGTGGAAAGTGTCCCTGGCCATGGCAGAGGGGTTGGATGTAGATGATCTTTAGGGTCCTTTCCACCCAAACCATTCCAGGATTGTGTGGTAAGTCTACCTGCACACATGCTTATGCTTAAGCACACAACTCAAAACCAGCATTGTGTGGAGCTCAGCACCCCGGGGCTGCACTGCTGAGCCATGTGGGCTGGGGCTGTTAAAGGACCAGAAAGGTTGAGACATGCCACCCTGGCAGGGCAGCCAGCCTGCCCGGTGTGAGCTGTGGGTGAGAGCCCTGCCTTTTTGCTGTGAAGACTTCTATGCCTGCAGAAATGTTGGTTTTTTTTTTCCACCCCAAGCGAGATCAGATGGGTTGTAATAGTGAAGTAGTCAGAGAGGGGGGTGCGTGGCAAGCCCTGAGCTGTAAGTGGGGAGCTAGAGTGATGCAAAGAGCTCATTCCCAGAGCTCACACTTTCAACTCCGTGATATGAGCTGATCAAAATTGTTAAATTCTTTGACAGTTAAAAAAAAAAAAAAAAGGACTTTATTTAGGTACTGGAGTTTTTAATAAAACCTTTATAGTCTATTTTGTTTCACTGAGAACTTAACTTGATTGAGCGTGTCAAAGACCAAGTTTCTGTTTCCTTTTTCTCCTTCCTTTCCCAGGATCAGGCTGTTGCTCTGCCGTGGTGCTCCTGCATGTTGTCAGATGACTGGCCAAGCACTCAGCAAGCGCTCAGGGAGCTTCATACACGCAGACACACAGAGCAGGCTTGGGGCACCCACCATTGCTGGGCCCTGACTCTCTGTTGCGCTACCCCAGCCAGCACAGGGTGTGCTCAAGAGGGGTGGCTGCAGGGCCTGAGCTCAGCCCGCCGAGGTGCCCGTTTGTGGAAGTCCAGCATTGCCGGGGCACCAGGCTCCCTCTGGGTAAGCTTGTTCTTTTGTGTTGGTTACAGCTGGAGAGCAGCAAGGCTGAGAGCAAGGCTGACCTGTGGAGGAGAAAGGCTGACCCGCCATACCCAGCTCTGATGAGGTGCAGCAAGGACTCCCTGGCTGCCTCCCTGCCTGCTGAATGAAGCATCACAGAGACTGTTGCTTGATGGCCTCAGGAAGCAGAGGTGAGAGCAAGTGATTTAATGTTAAGGTGAGGGAAGTGGGAAGCTACTCACCCGCTTGGGTGTAAAATCTGCTTCCAAACCCAAAATGCTTGCTGTGCTCTGAAGTGCTTGGTGGCTGTCAAGATCTGACCCAGTTCTCCATTCAGCCAGGCCAGCTGGTTCTGGGAAACTCCACCTCTTTTCAATGCAAATACAGCACCAGCTCAATTAATCAGGCTCCATACAGTGCAAGCACTGAAAGCCAAAAAGTCCTCTGTGACATTCATCTCTGTCTTCATTCCTGGGGAAAAAAAAACACCCCACCACACAGGCGCACAAACCCCTCCTAATGAATATCAGACGGTGTGAGCAAGTGGCTCTGAAGCAAAGTTTTTTTCTGCTCCTAAACTGTACTTCAAGTCATTACAAGCTTTGCTTGCCAACCTTACAGTAGCTGAAGCAGTATGTACAGCCTGTGATACGCAGACTGGAGTAAAACCTTCTTCATGACATTTTGTTGTATGGGAAAGCTTGAGATTTTGGAAGACGCTCGGATAACACAATATGGAAAGCATGCTATCTTAACATTTCCTACGCCGACTTGGAATGCCTTCTGTTTGGAGAAGATCCACTGGCAAGGGAGGGAAGGTCTGAACAGTCAATTTAGGTTTTTTTCCTTTTTTTTTTTTTTTTTCTTTTAAATGTATTCTGTATGCATATACTGTGGTTATTTTGAGATTTTTGCCTTCTGGAATGATTACTGTCTGATACCAGATAGAAAAGTCATTATGCATAAAACATAGGTGTACAACAAGTTCGGTGGCTTGGCGGAGCTGGAGCTGGAGCCAGTTAAGTTTCATTAAGAGGTGTGGACCTTGTTTGTCTTTAACACCTAATTCCACACCCTCAAAGCTGTTGCATTAAAAGCAGTTGCAGAGGCTGGTTTAGATCTCTAAAGAAAGTACCTAGACACTCTAAGAAAGGAGCAACAGGTAGTTGCTGTCCCTGGATCAAGTGCATCATGTCCCTGTGTCTCAGTTCCTTCTGTGGTTATGTCCTTCGATGTCCAGCCTAGATGCACTTGCCATAATTTTGGGGGGAAGTTGGAGTCATAACCTCCTCGTAGGTTAGACCAACACCAGTCCTGGCTGGGCTGGACCCACAGCTCTGGCAGCATAACTTGGCCCAAGGGGAAGGGCAATGCCACCCATCCCTGTTTGAGTGTGCGGGGCCAGCTCATTGTCTTCTTGTACAGCTGTGCGGTGAAACTGGAGCACTTGTGCTTACAGCTCTCAGGGGAGTGTGGGCAGGAGGGATGTTATCAAAACTTGTAAGAGTACTTTGTCCATCATACCTGTATTAGCTAAACATCTTCAAGGTGGCTGTGAGTGGTGGGATGATTGATGTGGTTGATGGGAAAAATTGGCTGACCAGTCTGCATTGATGGAGAAGGAGGAAAGACATGCAGGAGGAATGGCAGCAGTCATGCTGTGTGGAGTGGTATAGCAGAAAGGGCAATGATTGCTGTAAGGGAGGAGCCACAGTGGCTGGATGAACCTGCTCATCTACAGCCTTGAAAGAGCAAGCCATGCAGCAGGAAAGTGGACGCTCCTCCAGCTAAGGGCACCTCATTGCAGCTCATGGTGCCTGTCTGCACAGTGCAAAGACATAATAATAATTAATAATCATAATATAATTCCTTCCTGTACTCCCCTGAAGGAAATGCAACAGAGAGAATGTAGTTGCTAAATTCAGCAGAGAACCCCCTGCATACCCAAAGCTTCTGCTTTCTGCTCTTGCTGCCCTGCTCAGGGCACAGCTTTGAGGTGGAGCAGGACCTGCTGAACGTGTGCCCACCCTCAGGACCTGCTGCTGGGGAAGACAGGGAGCCTGGATGGCCCTTCATCATGCTGTAAATGGGGCTTGGGTGATGGACTGGGTGCAGCAGAGCTGGCACAGAGCTTTATCCAATAACCAGCCCTGACGCTGCTGAGCTGTAGCTGCAGCAGCCTGATCCAGCTCTCTGGGCAACACATCAAAAACGTGGGATGCTCAGCTCTGCTGTGGCTTCATGCAGCCCTTAGTCACAGCCTGCGTGGGAAGCGGAGGCAGGGAGCTGCTGGCATGGCCTCCTTTCCGCTGGAAGCACAGCTGGCACTGCCCTTTGGTTGCTGTTGTCGCTGGTCAAAAAGGCATTTGCTTACCATGCTGTCATTATCTGCTGTCTGTTACTGCATTGTTGGGGACATCTGTGTGACAGGTCACCCCCTCGTGCTGGGAAGCGCCCATCATGGGTGGGGAAATTGTTGATGAACTCCTGGTTCGCACCCAGCTGTTTGTGAGCAGTATGAGGCTATGACCTAGCAGAAGCAGCAGCTTTTCCTCCTCTTCTCTCTCCTCTTGGAGGATGCATCTGTGCAGGTGCCAAAGTATCTGCTGATGCCTGCTCAACTCTGGGCTCTCCTGGATGCTGTGCACTATGAAGCCAGTAACCTTCATACTGTGTGCAGGCAGGTAGAGAAAGGCAATCCAAAAGAGCATGTGAGCAGAAGGGTGAAAAGAGAGCCACTTGATTATTTGATTCTTGGGGTGGGGGGGAGGCTGGAATTGCCACAAGAGCGGCAGAACTTAGGAATCCTTTTTTGTTTGGTTGCTGGAGTGTTTTTTTGCCCTGGCACTCTTTCCCATGGCTTGATTGTCTTGTGTGCATCCTGATGAAAGCTTTTCTTGTGGAGTATTTCAGTATTGCTTTCCCATGTAGGGTCTGCAGCATCTAACAGTGTGGGTAATCTCACATTGCAGCCTTGCTCTTCAGCAGGGACAGCAGCTCAAGTCTCTAGAGATTTTCTGGAGATTCATAGGAATTTGGTACAACTGAGATTCCTCTGCAGCACTAGATACTGCTGAAATCAGCCATCACATTGCAGTAGTACCAGAGAGGTCTGGGAAATAAACAGTGCAGCTGTGTAGATCTTTCCTGCTTAAGAAATTGGGCTGGAGAAAAAAAAATAAATAATAATCTGTTAACAACGTGCTGTTGAGTATGGAGGTCATTTCATCTCCCTCAGCCCCAGCTGATGGTGTGCAGGGCTTGCTCACACAGTGCTTTGAGTGGCCTCATTCTTTTATTAGGCTCTGATCCTTCAAGCACTGTCCTAAACATAGAACCATAGAATGGGTTGGGTTGGAATGGACCTTAAAGATCATCTGGTTCCAACCTCATGCATGGGCTGGGACACCTTATACTAGACCAGCTTCCTCAACCCTGTCCAACCTGGCCTGGAACACCTCCAGGTCCACAACCTCCCTGGGCAGCCTGTTCGAGTGTTTCACCACCTTCACTGTAAAGAATTTACTCCTAATATCCAGTCTAAATCCACTCTCTTCCTTTAGTAAGTGCCTTGGAAGCTGCAGAGCCCTTGCAGGGCAAGAATGAAGTGCATGGGTAGAGCTGGTGAGGCCAGTACATGGTGGAGGGACACAGCCTGCACTCCTGAATCTGGATGAGGCTTCCCAAAGTGCTATTGCTGGGTGGCTGAGCATGTCAAAATGCTCTTTCCAGCTGCAGGTGCTGCCGACTTGGCCCAGCAAAGGCTGCAGCACAGGACACCCTTCTGCAAGGGGGCACAATGTCTGTGTCCTTCATGGGTGGCAAGGGCAGGGTCCCATTGCAGAGGAGTGCTGCTGGTGCCAGTGTCCTGGGGCTGGCTGGGGTCTCTGCTGGCTCTCAGGCCAGGGGACGTTGTGCTTGTGCCCAGAATGATGTGCCAGGAAGGAAATCTTTGGGAACTGTCGCCTTGGCGTGAGCTGATGCGGAAAATGAGGGGCCCATGGTAGGTGTTGAACACCAGCTTTGCTTGTGGAGGGGGGAACTCAAAGTTTATCAGAACATTTCTCATCCCAGGAAAACACTTTGCTTCAGAATGTTCTCCCAGGAAGGTCTCAGATACTTTAAGTGCTGGCCTGTGAAATCCATCAAAACCCTGTCTCTTGAGCCTCCACTGCTCATTACCTTGGGCTTCAAAGAATGTGTTAGGTTGGAAGGGACTTTTAAAGGTCATTTAGTCCATCCCCCCTTCAGTAGACAGGGTTGCTCAGAGCCCCTTGAATGTCTTCTGGGATGGAGCCTCCACCACTTCTCTAGACACCCTGTTCCAGCCTTACACCACTTAATGTCTGTGCTCCCAGTAGGACCTGAGAAGCCTGAGCCACTTTAGTGCCAGACAGGCTCGACCTGTGAAATCCAAGGAAACCCTGTCTCCTGAGCCTCCTCTGCTGCTCCTCTCCTCTGCATGGGCATGGCCAAGTGCTGCTGGCAGTCGTGGCGGCTGCTCAGTGCCGAGCGCTGCCGCCAGCCAGAAACAGGCAGGCAAAGAGCCACGCCAAGGAAAAGGGAAACATCTTCCTCCGTATTTAATCAATACCAACAGACGTATTAACAACCACATGCCAACACGTGCAATTATTTGTAACCCACCAGTAAACACGCTCCTTAGGCCAAATCTGGTGGTCTCCTGCAGAGGCAAGGAGGCAGGAGCATGTATGGGAGAGCACCATCTCCCCTGGGCATGTGGATGGGCTGGGCCCAGGGTGCTGCCAGCACAAAGAGTGCTGGAGCTCCAGGGGCATCATGGATCCCAGGGCAAGATGCCTCAAATGCTTTTGTCTTTGTGCAAACTTTGCACAAAAAGCTAGAGCTTCATCTTAGACAACTGATTGTGGCTGGTGATCCTGCAGCTTCATGTTATGTAGTGCTATGGGCTAGAAGATAAAGTGGTGTCTAACCCATGCTCAGGCCCTGTTACAGGCTCTGGCAGCAGTAGGACAGCTTGTTCTAGGAATGGTGTGAGCCAGTGGTTTGTAGCCAGCCATGCACAGGCATAGAAAGGGGGAAGCACTCCTGGAGATGGTCCAAGACCTGCAGGAAGGCTGCTGCTGATAGGCGATTGAAAGCACAGCTGGGACTCCAGGTTCTCACCTGTGCAGGCTGGGGTGGTGGTACTGTTGTGGTAATGGTTTAAGAATGAAGTGAATCTCAGACCCCCTTATCCATGTGAACTGCATCTCTAGCAAGTGAAGTGCAGGACACAGCCAGTGCTAAGCTTCTCATTTCTCCTCTGCAACTGGCTGCAGTGGGGGGATGTCTGAAAAGAGGCAAAACCAAACCTGGGGGATTCTCTACTGGCTAAAGCCCTCTGGGTGAATGTGCTGCCAGTGAGAGTGCACAGGCAGGAAGCAGTGACAACACAACCAGTTTAGGTGTGGATTGGTAAGAGAGATGCTGCCTCCCTTTTCCTGGGGATACCCTGCCTGGGGGACACCAGAGCTGGGGCACAGACTGCTTTCCCTGTTTCCACTCTGGGTGTCATCTCAAAGACCATTCTTTCCCTGCAATGTTTACAAATCTATCTGCCTCTGAAATCTGCCCAAGTTTCTCAGTGAGACAGGGATAGCGTTACAGAGCTGCCTGCACACATGTTATACATTGCCCCAGCAATAATTCCTTCCTCCACTTATGCCGTGTGTTTAGTGCATTCTTCCAGTATGATAATCATAAACATGCTTTACCAAAAAAAAAGACTAACAAGGTCAAAACAAAACATAGAAGCTGGCCAGATAGTGGGAAGAGGCTGCTGCAGCCCCTGAAGATGGGACTGCTGCATTCTGACAGTAGGCAGTGAGAGCAGAACGCTGTTGGCATAGGGAGGTGACAGCAGCCAGCCCTGCTGCCTCCCTACTGGGCAAACCAGTGGGACTGGTATGGGCAAAGGGGAAAGGAAGGCTAAAACAGGATGGAAATAATAGGAAGCAGGTTGAAATTTTTCCCCCTATTTATATATCTACCCACAGAGGCATGTGATACCCACAGAGCTGTGATACACTCAGCTGTTGGCAGCTACCTGCCCTGTGCTCAGAGTGAGTGATCTACCGTGGGGATGCAGTCAGGCAGCCAGGCTTGTCCTTCTCAGCATCTCTGGATTTCTCAAGTGAGGAGCCCAAGTTTCTTACCAAAGCAGCCATGCTGTTCTCAGGCTCACAACCTGATTTCCCACAGCTTGCACACGAAGAAGAGGTTGGCCTGTCATAGGGGGGGGTGTTCAGTTTTATCGTTGATTTGAGGGCTGCAGCTGTGCCAACGATAAAATGAGCTTGCGTTTCTGTGGTCACACTTTGGCTTGTCCTGAGCAGCAAACTGCTTCTCAGGCTGTCCCCAGCACAAAGCAATCACTGCTCCCTTCCCTCCATCCTGCCTGCTTGGGGACAAGCACTCTGTGAGCACTCACTGCTGCCAGGCAGGTGGGGTGCAGATGATTGCCTCAGCTTGCTCTCCTTCCCTTGCTGGCATTAGACAGCACCAGGCTTTGCTCCAGATTTTTCCTCTGGTGCCCATGTGGCACCCTGGCTTGCAGTGTTGCTGGGACCATTTTGGGCAACATCTTTCAGGGCTTTCCTTAGCCAGGCCTGATGAATGGGGGTCTTTTAGAGGTAAGAGCACCAAAAGCCATCAGCCTGGCAAGAGTCATTAACCGGCACAGGAATTAGTAGTGGGTGAAGCATTTTTCCCTGTACCCACAGCCTCACTTCTCAGGAGCCTTCAGTTTTCCTAGGGAAGCAGATGCTTGATCATCCTGATGGCAGCATGTGCCCATCATCCCACACATGCTACCTGCTTGCTAGTCAGCAGAAAAGGCATTTACCAGAGGCGAAATGCATCAGAGATGGCTTTTACCAGGAGAGCTTGCCTGGATTCCTGGCTAGGGTGCTAACTGCCTGTCTTCCTTCCAGCTGCCCCGCACACCCCCCTTAATGAGGTCACCCTGCTCTGCTACTGCAGCTAACCTCATTATGAGGCTAGGAGGCAGCCATGGGTGCCCATGGGATCTGTTGACAAGCAGGGTGGCATTTCTGGAGGATGGGAATGGCTGTGATACTCCTCCTTTGCTACCTCTCAGCTGTGCCAGCTCTGGCCCTGCAGCCTCTGCCCTACTGATGGGTGCTATGTTCCACCATGCTGTCAGGGCCAGGCCTGCTGGGTCTGGGGAGAAAACCCAGCCTTTCCAGCACATGGCACTGCTGAGTACCTCCCTAGACTCTTTTTTTTTTCCTTTTGTCCCCTTTAAAGGCATCAGAGACATGTTTGGGAAAGGGAAGCACCTTTCTGCTTCCTTCTTCTCCTGACACACAGGCAGGGATGCTGTTTCTGCTTGTTTTGCACCCCCAAAACAATTTGACGACAGCCTTTGAGGGAGGCAGGCTGCGCAGGGCCTGCTTCCCAGGGCTGTTGCAGCAGAGCGCGGTGTGGAGAAGCAGACAAAGTGGGGTCGCACAGGGGACCAAAGAGGAGAAGGAGGAGGAGGCTTGGGTTTAAAGCCTGAAGTGCCATGACTTGGCTGGGAGCAGGCGTGGAGGCAGCACTGTGTGTGCCTCTCTGTC
This sequence comes from Melanerpes formicivorus, assembly GCF_026170545.1. Lineage (NCBI taxonomy): Eukaryota > Metazoa > Chordata > Aves > Piciformes > Picidae > Melanerpes > Melanerpes formicivorus. The sequence continues at coordinate 5,620,609 of NW_027142357.1, forward strand.
TGCAGGCGTCGTCGAGGCACCGAGCGGCAGCACATTATCGGGTGTGTGAATACATATTTACTACGGGAGGCCCAGAAGGGCTTTTCAACAACTTTCCCTGCATGTGTTGCTAACAAGTCACTCCGCAGATTTTACCAAGTGAGCAGAATCGCAAATGTTTCTCTTTACAATGAGGAGTAATCAGAGAAGGTCTAAATGGCAAGCAGCGATCCAATATATACATTTGTCACAGATCTAATGTAAAGTCAGCTCAGCCTCTTTGATGTCACATAAACATGTCATTTTGAAGCAGCTCAGCTCTGCTGGCACTCCGTCAGCCAGCGCACAACACGCAGCGCCAATTACGCTCCGCCGCTGTTTATCGTTTCCCTCCTCCCCAGTGCCCGGTCCTTGCCCGCGCAGCGGTTGGCAGTGTTTAGTCTCTGGTGGGGATGGTATTCCACAGCCCTCAGCCCTGGGCCAGATCCTCTCTTTCGCTCTTTAACCCACTGCATTAATTGCTGTGTGGGTTCAAAAACAATGGCAACAAAATGCTAACGTCCCACTCCCCACCCCCAACCCCCCCCCAAAAAAAGAACCCTTCTGTGTTTCAAACCTCTGTAATATTTAGCCAAAAAAAAAAGACACAAGCAACCACCCAGATACGCTGTGGAGAGATGTGCTAGGAGTGGGAGCTCTGTTTGAGGAGGGAGGGGAGGACACATCCCCATCTCCTCAAGTGTTCTTGTCATTTATCTGGCTTTCTTCTCCTGTGAGGGAAGCCAGGTATTTTGGGAGGGGCTGCAGGTCCTATAGCTGGCCCTGGCCATGGCACAGGGAGAGCACACCCCACACGGTCCCATTGCAACCAGGCCAATTCATGGAGCTCACAACTCAGCCTTTGGATCCCAGTGCTCATACTGTAAAATATAATATGTTACTGGTGAAGAGAATGAGGTGCCATCTGCTGTGTGTTAGCAAATGTATCCTTTGTAAGGTCCTGCACCTAGGCTGGGGCAATCCTAGATATCAATACAGGTTGGGGGATGATGATACTGAGAGCAGTCCTGCAGAAAAGGACCTGGGGATGCTGGTGGATGAGAAGCTGGACATGAGCCAACAATGTGCACTTGCAGCCCAGGACAATCTTCGGCTGCATCAAATGAAGTGTGGTCTTCAGGTCATGAGAGGTGATTCTGCCACTCTGCTCTGGTGAGACATCACCTGGAATACTGTGTCCAGCTCTGGAGCCTTCAACACAGGAAGGACATGGACCTGCTGAAGTGGCTCCTGAGGAGGGCTACAAAAATGATCACATGGCTGGAACAGCTCTCCTACAATGAGGTTGGGAGAGCTGGGGCTGTTCTGCCAGGAGAAGAGAAGGCTCTGGGGAGACTTTATAGCTACATTTCAATATTTGAAGGGGACCTACAGGAATACTGGGGAAGAACTGTTTAGAAGGGAGCAATAGGATGAGGAACAATGGTTGAAACTGGAGTAGGGCAGATTTAGGCTGGACATAGGGAATAAGTTTGTTACAATAAGGGTGGTGAAATACTGGAACAGGTTGCCCAGAGATGTGGTTAAGCCCCCACCCCTGGACATATTGAAGGTCAAACTTGACGGGGCCCTGAGCAACCTCATCTAGCTGGAGGTGTCCCTGTTTACTGCAGGGAAGTTGGACAAGATGGCCTTTGAGGGTCCCTTCTAACCCTATGCAATTTGTGAATCCATGAACCCCGATAGATACATGTGTGTGACGTGGCTGATGTGACTCCACAGAGTTTGGGAGATGGGATAGTGTAAACATGGTGTTTGAATTGCTAATGCTGCCAGCTGCTGAGCTCACCAGAAATAATAGTTATTCCATTTGCTTCCCTGCAAGCAGTTAAAAAGTAATGAGTCCTTTTATGCTTTCTTTACATAATAGGCTCCAGCCAGAAAACTGGATGTTTCCTCCTCAATAAAATAAAAAAGAAGTTCCCAATATTAAAGGAACAAAGATGAAATTGAGCAAGTCTGATGTTATTGTGGTTAACAGTCAATAAGGAAAACCAGAGTTTTGTTCTACTGACTTAAAGAAACATGCGGCTGTAAATATCTAACTGTGTTCTATTTTAGTGTTGTGTGTTTGGGGGTGGTTTATTTTCTTTAAATTTAATTAATGAAAATAAGTTCTGCTGTCAGTTTATTTCCCCCTCTTTTCTCAAAGCATCAACTTATGAGTGCTTCATCTTCTTAAACATCTACAAAGCTTAATGGGAGCTGTAATTTTTCACATGAAAAAAAAAAAATTCTGAGGGTGCTGTGTAGTGAAGATGGGATTTCAGCACCCATGGAAACCCAGTCAGAGAAGAGGATTGAAATGTCTGAGGTTTGTGCTGCTGTGGGCAGGGCGTTGGCAGCAGGAGGGATGGCATGGCCACAGCTACTGCTGATGGGACGATTCCTTCTGAGCATACTTAAAAAACCTGAGCCATCAGAAAATATGGCCACTGTCTGCTGAAGAAGTGTTTTTGAGGAGTTTGGCCACCCATCTGAAGACACTCTATGACAAATGCTCCTTTTGGGTAGGAGAACTCAGCAATCCTCCTCCAGAACACAGGAACCAGCTCCCAGGCAATTTCATGTCTAGGCAAGGCTAGGTCCAGGCACAGAAGCTGGAGCCCAAGGCTGCAAATTCAGCATGGCAGAAGTAGCATGTTAGGAAAAATGATGCATCTGAATAATTCTGAGAAGGTTACAGACAAAACTGAACACAAACACCAACTGCTGAGTTAGTCTGCAGGTGATGCTGTTCATCAAATACAGCTGCACTGGAAAGTCCATGTTCAAAGGATGGATCCTGCATGCCCCAACAAAGACTTTGGCAGCAGGATTTAGAGGAAACTGTTTTCCTTCCCCTGAGCCCAAACTGTTCCCAATGAATAATTTGTCCAGTTCTAATACAGGATTAACATCTGAAGGTAGATACTACTGTCAACTGTAAGCATTGCCAGATTTCCACAGCCCTGCTCTGCAAGTTGGCTGGTTTAAAAGGGAACCCACATGTGCTCACCATCGGAAGTGTGGCAGTGTCTGTGACCTGGCAGCCCTCACCAGAGTCCTCATCCCATGGCTACTTTTTCCTTGCAGCCTATGTGTGCTTTGCTCTAAGGCTTACTTAAAGGATGGAGGTTATGTCAAGCCATGGGTTCCCACAAGTAGTTGTCACAGGTAGGAGAAATAGGGTGACTATATGCTACTGTGGATCTGCACTCCTGATGTGGTGGGGCTGACCCAAAGGCAGCTGCCAATCCCTTCCTGCATGCTGCTAATGAGGACTCTTGGCTGCCTACTGAAAGCCTCTCAAGGATCTATCCACCTAAACTATGGACAGGTTTTGGGTCATCTGCAGACACTTGGTTTGTAATTTAAGCTTTCATTGTGAGTTTAGCACTTCTTTCCCTCCCCCTTTAGTCTATTTCATTTAACAGAATCTTTCTTCCTCACTTTCTGGATTTTTACCATCTGCTAGCATTAATGACAATGCCGAATAGTGCCTGTCATTCAGGAAAGAGGCCTCAGCCTCTCTGGAGATGAGATGTGTGAGCTGCTACCTGGCAGGGCAGTCACACAGCAGCTGCCTTATCCAGGCCTGTACAGCCACTAACCAGAGGTGATACAGGGAATCTGATGCTCTTGGGAGCAACGTCCTATACTCCAGGCACCATCCTGACAAGAGATAAGGCACAGCACTGTTCTGGGCTGATAGAGGATCTGAATGGTGCAGCACTGGCAGCCAGCCATCCCAGCATACCTAGTAGATGGGTCAGGATGAAGGAGTTCACCTGGACCACCCTGGGTCACCTGTACTGCTGACAGAAGAGAGTCTTGTCTTTTCCTTTATCTTTGGACTTGTTTTAAAGAGGCAAGTGGCATCATCCTCCCCAACAAGAGCTTTAGATGGATGAAAGGTAGACAGCCTGAGGTTGCAGCACCACTTCCTGATCACTGTCTTGCCACAGAGCCCCAAGCCATCTCCCTATCTGTGTACAGAACCAGGCCATTGCCATCTCTGCATGCAGGACCAAGCCATCACCATTTCTGCATAGAATCATAGCATCATTGGGTTGGAAGGCACCTTAAACATCATCTAGTTTCAACCCCCTACTTTGCCATGGGCAGGGACACCTTTCACTAGACCAGGTTGCTCAAGGCCCTGTGCAGCCTGGCCTTGAACTCCTCCAGGGAAGGGGCATTCACAGCTTCCCTGGGCACCCTGTTTCTGGTGTCTCACCACAATCACTGTAATGAATCTCTTCCTAATATTCCCCCCTCTTCCAGCTTAAAGCCATTCCTCTTCATTCTATCTCTGTCTCTACAAGTTCTTGTAAAAAGTCCCTCTCTAGCTATCTTGTAAGTCCACTTCAGGTACTGGAAGGTCGTATGTGGGATGGAGGGACCCACCAGCAGCTCCAGCCCATGTGCACCCAGACTGCCCCTCACCTGGTTCCTAGCACTTCGCTGGGGGCAGACATCAGCCAGGGCTGTGGGGTCTTTGTGCTGTGTTGCAATGATTCTCTTTGCAGTGTGCAGCACATGGAAGCATATGGCTCTGTGTCTGGTTTGTTTGTTTGTTTTAGGGTGGGTTTTTTTGTTTCTTTCTATTTTAGTTCACTGTCACAAATAATTTAATTATCCCATGACTTGCCATTTCAGTTATGCATTGTCTCTGTTCCTGTTTGACTTGGGGGCAGCTGTTGAACTCTCCAGATTTAGGGCTCAAATCTGCTCATCATTATGTGTGCGCACAACACAGCCCATCTTGTTGAATCAGCAACAAGGTGGGCACGTGTGGGGGCTTGGGACATGTGCTGGGACACAGCTTGCATCCCACACCAGGAGATGAGACCAGCCCCTGGCAGCCCTGAGTGCGGGTCCCTGCAGGATCCAGCAAGGCCTGAGCACAGCAAAAGATGACCTACCTGAGGTAGGCTGCAAAAATCAGTTTGGAGGTTTAATTTTTATCTTCTCAACAAAGCCAGATGTGATTCTTTCTTAATTTGGCTCTTTTGTCCCTTGTGTTCCCAAAGTTGTTCCTCAAAGCTTCGATACCAACTTGCTGAAAAGCAATTCCCCCTCACACCACCTGCACAACTGGAGATGTCCTTGAATGTGGGAAGATGCTGCTCAAGAAATGCCTTGAATCCAGCAGCCTAGGGCTCAAAGGCAAATGCCTTGCAATAAAATGCCAAGAGTGGACTGTAAGGAGTGTCAACTTGATGGCTGATAAATTAGGTGCTGCAGCCCCAGCTCAGAAAACTGAATCAATGTGTGTCGAGGTCCATCACTTCTTATCAAACGAGTGCTCGTATTTCCATCCCTTAAATCCCCAAAAGTAGCTGTAAACACTCTGCTGGAGATGAATGGATGACTTGTGCCCAGAGGGGAACATTTGTTTGGCTTTTACCTATGTTTTCCTCTTAGGAGGCACATCCTGTGGGAAGATAGGGAAGCAAACAACTCAACAATATCTCGCCGGGGCTCTGCAGACATTTATGAGACATACAGCTGTTTCTCTTTTTAATTTGGAGGAATACAGGCCTCACAAACAGGGTGGTTGGTTGTTCCTGCAAATAAAAGCCCACAGCTCAAAGGCAAAATATTTTGAAGACAATGTACAATAAGAGCCTTTTTTTTTTTTAAGAAAAAAAAGCCATGTAAAAGCTGTTTTATGAAATTAAGCTGGAAATATCATAAGTGGGAAATGACCACAGAATAAATAGGAACCTTTTAGAAAGACAGCAAACATGTGTTATTTATTTTCCTGGTAAATGGAAGTGGCAGATTCAATCAGCAAGAAACATCAGATAGTTATGACCATTTTAATCACATAAAATTAAAAAAAAAAAAAAAAGTTCATAAGTTTTGTTTATGGTACATTTATGAACATTTCTTTAGTTTAGTGTTGGGGAGAGGGCAAATGACTCTATGGGTAAACCGGAGATAAGATGGCACCGTTTCTTCTAGCAGAGAGGCAGCAAGGGGGTGAGAGGTAGAACAGAGAAGTGTCTGTGCCGTTACCTTTTGCACTCCGTGTGCACATCTGGAAAGCATTACAGCCTGTTGCATCAGAAATATTTTCAAGCTATCAAACAGTTCCAAAGCATGCACTGTACCCCACGAAGAGAGACAGCCTTCATGCCTGCCACTCCGGCAGCTTTCTTGTCAGCACGCCAAGGAAACCCAATTTTCCATGGCGTCTATCTCTGCTTGTATTTGCGTTCAAGCTTTAAAGTCACGTTCAAAAATGTTAATGCTAGATGGTAATTTTAGAGATGGGCCAAAGCAAGGGTTATAAAATAGCCAGCTGAGACTAAATGCCTACATAATGACAAGCTGTTGGTATGCCATCAGAGGAAGGTGGAAGGAGGGGCCCAGACACGTGGCTTGTGTCTTGGCACAGGGATGTGTGGGAGTGCCCATGCTGACCAACACCAGCACAGAGTCTGTTCATCTTTCCCTCAGTTTTGAAAGGTGTGCATCTTGAGTTGAAACCCACCACATTGATTCCTGCATTGTAAAGAAAGTAGTCATTAGCAGGCATGTTGAATTGTGGAATCACAGAATCATTAAGGTTGGAAAAGATCTCTAAGATTACTAAGTCCAACCTTCCACGCAGCACCTTCATGATCACTAGACCATGTCCCAAAGTGCCACGTCTACTGATTTTCTGAACACATCCAGGGGTGGTAACTCCACCACTCCTCTGGGCAACCTGTTCCAATGCCTCAGCAGAGCTCTGGAGGATACTTGATGGGGTGCTTGGTGCCATGGTTTAGTTGATTAGGTGGGTTGGATTGGTTGATGGGTTAGACGCAATGATCTTAAAGGTCTCTTCCAACCTGGTCTGGTCTGGTCTGGTCTATTCTATTCAATTCTATCCTATTCTATTCTATTCTATTCTATTCTATTCTATTCTATTCTATTCTATTCTATTCTATTCTATTCTATTCTATTCTATTCTATTCTATTCTATTCTATTCTATCTTGATCTTTCAAGATCTTGAGTTTCTTGAACTTCTTCTTCTTGATCTTCTTGATCTTTTCTTTACCTTGTTGTGGCTGATGTGTGTCATTTTGTCAACCCTTTCTAGACCCCTGCACATTGTCCTTTCTCAGTGCGTGTTTATGGTCTGGGGCAGCTGGGCAACTCCAATCACTCAGAAAGGCTGATTCCTCTTGGCAAATGTTCTATGACACAAAGATGGAAGACTTCTATTTGAGAGATACAGAAGGAAAAGGTACAAGCAACATAAACACTTCAAGGGTGTGTTAACTGTGTGTGGAACAGAGTGGTTTGTAAGAGAAGATCACTTGCTTTTGTAGATCACCTATATGGTGTTGGTGTCATCTTGCTTTGGGTGGTAATATTGTAATAGTCATACTACAGCTGAAAATGGAACACTTGGGATGAAATATGTGCAGTGCAACCTCCCATGCTAAAGAAAAGGAAGTGATGCTGCAAGCATGAGTGTAATTTTTATCCTTGTTCTGATCTCTTCTCTCTGGTCAAACACAGGGGATTTCCTTAGAGATAGCAGTAGATACAGAGTAGGCTTATAACCTTGGGGTATCAGCTGTATTGACCTCTGCAGAGCAGTAGACCCAAAGACAGGTAGCAGACAAAAGCTCAGGGAAGTCTTTATCTGTGGGAGGAGAGAGGAGTCAGCAGTGGGACAGCAGAGAAGAAATAATCCTCAGGAAATGTGGGTGGAAACATTCTTGGAGCCAAGGAGCAGTGATGTTCCTTGTGTACCTTGCGCAGACAGGCATCACAAGCTTTGTCTCCCTGCTCTCTTCCATCTCAGTTGCTTTCAACTGAAGAATAAAAACTTGTTAGATCCGGTCTGAGGGACAGGCGAAGAGCCATTTGAGGTGGAGATGCCTCCATTTGCCTGCTGAAAATTGTCTGTTCCACAGCTTCTTTTCTGGAATATGAGCCCTTTTTCAGTGTTAGGTTAGCTTGAGCAGTTCTGGCAGCTAGTTCAGCTTTGAATTAAGGAGCATTCCCAGGATGCTTCCAACTAGCAGAGGAGTGGGGCTCAGGCTGTAGAGAAGTGCTTGGGTTGGATGAGCAGCCCACAGCACAGGCAGATGTCATTGGCTCTGTAAAAGCACAGAAGCCGTGGAATCTGTAAAATGCTGGTGTATACCATTAAAAAAGGGAAGAAAAAGAAGGAGGAGTTAGGGAGTTTATCAGATTCAATCACATCATGAAACCCAAGTATCTTTGAAACAGAACATCTGCAGAGCATAACTAGATCAGTATACTAGTGCTGAGGATTGTGTGGATGAAGGGTAAATTCTATCTATTTTTCAACCAGTGATCCGGCAGCCTTGTAGTGACATTGGGTCCTTGTCAAGCAAGCCTAGCCAGAGACTTGTGCTGTTGGTCTTGGTCCTAGGCTGAAGGTGAGATAATGTTCTTGGGGAATGAGTGCAAGAGCATGTTTTTATTGCCCATCCTCAAAAGAGCTTCTGTTACCAAATGAAATGCCATTTCTTGCTTTCACTTTCTGGCTGAGCAAGGAGGAAGAGGTTCTGAGATCCTGTGGTGCTCAAATCCTGGAAAGACCTTAGGGATGAGAGGGGTAAAGGGATTTTCTTGTGGTCAGAGCCACCAGATGCACAGCATTCAGCTCCACTTGTCTGAGGGCAAAACAGAGCCATAAATCTTTCCAACGGGTTTTCGCCTTCAGAAATCTGCAACTTTATGCCACACCACTTGTCTTTGCTTTCAAACAGTGTCTGTGAACAAAGCCCCAGAAGGTGCTAACAACTGAGTCAGACTGCAAAGCCTCTGGGGTTTAGTGTTTAGTTTGGTGCTGTATGTCCCTGAGTGTGTATTTATGGAGTGGGCAAAAGCTATTGTCAAAAGCACAGTAGCTGTGCCCCAGGTTCAAGACTGCTGCTTAAATTCTGACTGTCCCTTGATGAAAGTGTGCATTTCGATTGTCAAACCTAAGGAATGGGCTCTCTTGCTGACCACAGTCTGATCACTGCAGACCTTTAGGGTTTTACTGGTTTTGTGTCTACCTGATAACTGGTTTTGTATAGGTGTCAGTGAGTGATGACAGCTGTGTTGCATTGGGTGTGACATTGAGAAGGTAGATCTATGATTAGCAAGCAAAGGAACACAGGGGAGCAGTGGCTGCTGCAAACTTGGGCTCTACTGCTGGTCTATCATATCAAATTGGCCTTGGTGGGAAAGTATAAATAGGTGAACATGCTCATGGTCTCTAGTGCTGGATCTGTCAGGGATTTGGGGCTTTCTGGGTTCCCTAGAAGTTACAGTTCATCAGCAAAGAGCATGATACAGTTCTGTCAGAGGAGGCTTTGTGGCACCTAAGAAATATGACAGGTGTGTTACTGTGTACAGAGCAAATGTGGACAAACAGCAAAGTGACCACCAGGGCTTTGCAGCAGTGATGAGAAGGAGCTCAGGAAGGCATGAAGCCCTTGGGAGAAACCAACTCTGTACAGGGCTTGGGGAGCAAGTGTACAACATGTTGTGGCCTCCAGTGGGAAATTTGTTCCATGTGCTTTAAAGCATGAAGTCTGAGGGGAGAGGTGGGAGATGGCTCCTTTCCCAGAGGGCTGCTTTAGGAGGACAGACTTTCTCAGAGGCTCATGACTCTCACTGCTGTGGTAGGGACCCAGAGCCAAGCCCCCCAGGAGGAGGTGGAGAGAAAGCAGAACAAGATTTTGATATGCTAGGAATAATTTATTTCCACTCTGCTGAAACACTGAAATACTAAAACACAGCATACCTTGGCCACTCCAGTAACAGCAGCCTCAGTGTTTAGGATGGGGCTGTGGACTCCTCCTGCTCTTTCATCCTGGCATCCTGTGGTGCATTAAGAAGAGTGTGGCAAGCAGGTTGAAGGAGGTTCTCCTTTCCCTCTACTGTGTCCTGGTGAGGCCACATCTGGAATACTGTGTCCAGTTCTGGGCTCCCTTGTTCAAGAAGGGGACATGGGACTTGCTGGACAGGGTGCAAAAAAGGGCAACAAAGATGATTAGGGGACTAGAACATCTCTCTTGTGAGGAAAGACTGAGAGAATTGGGCCCTTTTTAGTCTGCAGAAGAGAAGACTGAGGGGAGTTCTCATAAATGGTTATAAATGGATGAGTGTCAGGAGACTGGGACCAGCCTGTTTTTCAGTGATGCCCAGTGACAGGCCAAGGAGCAGTGGGAACAGATGTGAATGTAAGAAGTTCCATCTAAATGTCAGGAGGAACTTCTTTAATTTAAGGGTGGCAGAGCACTGGAACAGGCTGTGCAGAGAGGTGCTGCAGTCTCCAACTCTGAAGACGTTAAAAACCTGCCTGGACATGTCCTGTGTGACCTTCTCTAGGTGAAATAGGCTTGGAATCAATGATCTCCACAGGACCCTTCCAACCCCTACCATTCCGTGGCTCTGTTATTCTGTAATTCATGCATGTGTTCTCTCTCACTATGTATGTACACATCTATAGCTTAAAATAAACAATGCCACCCAGCTGCTGAGTCAGAGCCCAAGAGCCCACAGCTTGGCATTACCTTTGTTCCCTCTGGGGATTTCCAGCATCATTTAGCCTTGAGCTTGATTAAGACCTTGGGTTGCAGCAACCAAATAAAGGCTTATAATAATCTGGAAGGGAAAAAAAAAGTCAGAATGCTGTGTATGAGAAAGGCAAAGAGCAGGGATCATGCAGCAGAAGAAACAGTCTCACTCATGGTGATGTGGTGAATCCTGGGCATAATGCTGTCATTTCCAGTGCAGCCAGCATAAAACAACAAAGTCACAGAATCACAGAATGTCAGGGGCTGGAAGGGTCCTCGAAAGATCATCCAGTCCAACCCCCCTGCCAGAGCAGGATCACCTAGAGCAGATCACACAGGAGTGCATCCAGGTGGGGTTTGAATATCTCCAGAGAGGGAGACTCCACGAGCCCCCTGGGCAGCCTGTTCCAATATTGTCACCCTCACAATGAAAAAACTTTTCCTCATGTTTCCATGGAACTTCCTATGCTTCAGCTTTCACCCATTGCCCCTTGTCCTGTCATTGGGCATCACCGAGCAGGGCCTGACTCCATCCTCTTGGCACTCACGCTTGACATATTTATAAACATCAATGAGGTCACCCCTCAGTCTCCTCCTCTCCAAAATAAAAAGACCCAGCAAGAGTCATGCAAGGGGTGCCTCTGACCCCTGATGTTTTGTAGATAAAAGGCATGTCTGTGACACAAAAAACATTATTAGTGGAAGCTATGCTGTGGAAATTTTGCATGAGGACAGTGGGCAGCCTTAAGGTAGGAGCAACCTCAATCTGTGCCACCCCCACTGGGGAGTGCAGCTTTGACCAGCACATGGAGCTCAGACATGAACTGGAGCCAGCCTATGTGTGATACCTTTTGTGTTGGCTTTTGGCCAGGAGAATGCCATGGTCTGTAAAGGGATGAAAAACTGTCTGCTTCTGACCCATGTGCAAGCAGTATTTCTGCCTCAAAGCATGAATGACAGTACTCAGGTGTTGATGGGCCGGTGCAAGCAAGGGTGCACGCAGAGGGAAGAGCCCTTGCTGTGGCCTGGTGACCAGCACTGGGCTTGGCAGTGCAGACTAGCCTTCAGGCTATTCTGCCTTCAGGCTGTCCTGTCACTGCCCCAAACACACACAACTGGGTAATCCAAGTCACCAAGATGTTCTAATGCAGGAAGGTGGTCTGTGTTTCCTCACAAGGAAAAAAACTTGTTGGTTGCTGTGCAGTGCTGTGGACAAGACTGGAAGAAGCAAAGATGTTTTCTGCCTCACATCTCCCTGGCTAAAATAGACTTTGGCTGTTCCAGTCTTCCTGCAACATTAAGAGACAATCTTAAAAACCCCCACAGTAATTATATTCCAGGACCTGATGCTAATTCTCCTTTGTGTCTTAGGGGTTGTTTATCCCAGCACACTGCTGCCCTGTGCCAACAGCATCTTTAGGCTGTCAGGGCCCTGGGGCTGGGGGCAAAAGCACAGGCGCTGTGCTGCAGGCTGTCCTCCCACCGAGATGAGCTGGTGCTGGCTATGATGTCCATGGCAGTGGCACTGCCTCTTCCTTGTAGAATGAAGACTTCACCCTTGTACGTGTGAGGGGTGGCAGAGCCCCTGTGCAGAACCAGTTACCAGCTGTGAGGAGCAGGAGGGTTGATGGTGACCCTCCACCATGTGGGAGTGATTAAAGAAAGAATCATGCTGGATAGATCCCAGATGAGTTAACTTAATAAAGTTGTGGCCTAATTAAACCACATCCCTTGCGTCTTATCTGTCTTCCTGCATGGCCAGAGCAGTGCCCAAAGACTGTGCTGCTACCTAGTGTTCCCCACATGCTGCAAGCCAGTAACCACTACCTGTGCCTGCGGTCACTGGGCTGCAGGGTAATGGCATTGCAGGGAGGGCGTAATCTGATTTTAGCTTCTCACTGCCTGGAGTCATTCCACACTGGTCAAGTGCCTGAGGGTTATCCCATCCTACAAATAGGCAGGCAGATGCATGCAGCTCTTCCCAACATGGCTATTTCTGTTAAGAATATCCAATTAACCTTGAGCGAGACAGAGATCTGAGAGCCAGGAGTGAAGCTCATCATGTAAAAGGCACAGGGGCTGTTCAGGAATGCCTGTGAGCCTGAAAAGCCCCTGCTGCTCACCCAGTGTTTTGGGAGTCAAGTCACTGCCCAGCCTCAGCATCCTGGCTGGAGATGCCAACCATGGGTAACACAGCTGTGCTTGGTGCAAGTTAAACAAAGGAGAAGGCATTTGGGGTGACCTGGAGAGGTGGGTGTGTAAAGTCCCACCTCTGCACTCATAGGTGCTGCCTAGCAACTGCAGAAGGTGCTGGTGTGGTTCAACATGGGTAGATGTGAACTTCAATGCAGATCTGCAAAAGCCAAACCCAGAGGGTGACTGGGGCTGAGGAAGCAGCCTGAGGACTTCTGCCCAGCCCCACTGGAGGGGTAGAAGGGGTCCAGGGCAGGGCAGGACCTAGCAGGGAACCAGGGAAGCCATGCCAGAAGCAGCATTCTTGACATGTCCATTGATGATTGTGTTTGCCTACACTAGGACAGGATGCCTGCATGCCACTCCTTGGCTCTGGGCTGACACCAGGCAGCTGGAGGGATACAGATGTCAAGAACAACAACAACAACAAAACAAACAAACAAAATAATCTTTTGGGATAGTTTTTTAAGGAAACTAACTGTTGGTGACCTGTGGAAGGCCATCACTGTCACACATGGACATCCTCTTGTGGGAACTTCTGACTGACCTGTAAGGAAAGAGATAAAAGCTTCCCCGGAGCAGGAGGGCAGGAGGTGTCTGTAGCCAAGATCAGTTCTGTTACCTCTCACCACCCAGCACCGCGGTCATGGCTGCATTTCTGACTCCTGCCTCACTACACAGCCAGAAAGCTGATGCCCAAAATTACTGCCGTTAAATGACTTGGAAGGAAAAAAAGTATACTAGTGAGTTGTAATAGGAAGGTTTATGTTCTGCATATCTGGTCTATGTCTTGCTGCAGAAATAAACAGCCCTTAACTGAGAAGTCTCTGTGGACAGGAGGGTAATAGATGAAGGAGAGATGGCTGTATCATTTTGCTCAGTGGGTCATTACGTGGAATTATAACTGTATTATCAATAAGGCTCAATGTCATTACCTTGCTATACTTGGAAAATGCACACATGCACTCAAATAAACATTCTCCATCAGAAATCTTGCAGCCCATTAGCTTGCCCTGGCTGCCTGCAGCCCGACTGGCAGCTCCCTGCTCACCTGGCCGGGGGAATTCTCTCAGCACAGCAGCACTGGGGCAACCTCCCAGCAGTCCCTCCTTTGCCTGCAGCCCACAGGCTCACCAGGACCTGGGCACCAGCAGTCAGCCTTGCTGTAATGCTTTGCTGAGTCTGAGGGTCCTTCTTCAAAGGAAAAGACATTTTAGCACTCATGTAGCCACACCAGCAGCCACAGCCCATGTGGTAAATCTTTCTGCGAGTTTCAGGATAGTTATTTTTAAAGAGAGGATTAATAATAATTGTTTCCTCCCTAATGAAGATAAGTGCCACAGGAGATTTCAGCTATCATGTATTTCATGTATATGGTCTCAAATTCTTCTGTATCCCTCTGCAATTGATTTTCACTCAATTAATTTTATTTTATGATAAAGTAAATGGCCCACAGTGCTGATGGGCATTAGCTGTGGAGCTATCACATTATAATACAATCAGGTTAACTCCTAGCACTATGAGTTAACGCTCCCATCTGCCACACATGCCCCCCAAATTATTATCTTCCTGGAAAAGCACATCTTGAAGTCTATGAGTAACCTGCAGCTGAGTTAGCATCACGGACAAAGGATCCTGTGGGGATGCTGAGAGTGGGACCTGCCTCGCCTCCGAAAAGCACCCGAGTAGGTCAGGTGTTTGTTTTGGAATTGGTTTTGGGGTTTTTTTGGTTGTGCTATTCTCACTGTGTTAAACTTCAGTGCACTTTGAGCAGCAGTAAGAGAAGTTTGGTTTCAAAATATTGCTGCCTTTCAAAACCAAAGCTGGTCTTTGAGCGGATGTGAAAAGCGTTTCTTGGAGGGCCACTTACTGGGTTTGAGGGAGGAAAACACAAGATATTCTTTTGTCTTAAATGCTGTTTAACATATCCATACTCAGTGAAAACCCTCCTTTATTCAGGAGGTGAGGGTTGCCTACCTGCAGCCAGGATGCATTTCCTAGCCCCTCTGCCCAGTGCTCATGCCACGGTGCAGGGCTGTACACCCACCCTGGCTTCCCACCCTCCACTAGGAATTGGGGAGGTGTCTCTCTTGAACACTGGTGCTTGTCCTCTGGTTGTGCCCTATGGACTACACAGGCATCAAACCATATCTGGGACTTGTTCTGCCTAAGCCTTCACACTGGCATTGCTTTAAGAAAGGCCTTGATGTTTCTCTTTCAGAGGGCTGGAGAACATGGGTTTTGGCCAAGTCTTTGGTTTACAGCCACATTTAAGGCTCGGAGCAAAGCTTTATGGTCACGTTTGAAAATTCCTCCCAATCACAGGTTTGCTGTGGAAATGTCCCCACAGCCTTTGCTGTCACAGCAGGCCTGCTCTGTGATTTACACTTTCTTCTTGGAGGGGCTGCTGGATGGCATGGAATGGGCACCCAAAAAGAGGTACCCCACATTTAGTCCTACAGAGCAAGGTGGGTACCAGCCCGCAGCTTCTCTCTCCCATTTCCGCTGGTGGTGCACCAGGCACAAAGGAACCCACAGCATCCAGGCAGGAAGGGCAGGGCCCTTTCTGGGTGCCTCAGACAGGTTGTCGGGTGGGAAGATGAATTTTGGGTGGAAAGTAGACAGTGCTGGTCACATTAAGGGTGATTAGACTGTGATGAATACTGAGTTTTTGTGAACTGTTGAGATTTGAGGGCATTTGTTTTCTTATCTCATTTGTTTTCTTAGCCCTGCCATGCAATTAGTGCCATGGAAGCTTTTTTCCTTAAATGTGGCTCTAATGCCCTGGCTCTGGGAGGTGAAGCTCAAGGGAATAACTCCTTAATGATAGGGATAAAAATTATGTAGTCACTCCCAGAGTCTGTGCCACTGATTTTGTCTCCTAGAGAAAATCCTTGTGGGCAGGAGCAGTTTGATGTGTAGAGAATGCACAATCCGCTGAGTTAAAACAGCAACTTAAAGACCCTCTCAAATATGTTTTATAAATATTCTATTTTATATGTTCAAATCATAGAATCAAAGAATGGTTAGGATTGGAAGGGACCTTAAAGATCATAGTATCATTCAGGGTTGGAAGGGACCACAAGGATCATCTAGTTCCAACCCCCCTGCCATGGGCAGGCACACCCCACACTAGATCAGGCTGGATCACCTAGTTCAAACTCCCCTGCCAAGGCCAGGGACTCCTCACACTAGACCAGGTTGCCCAAGGTGCTATCCGACCTGGCCTTGAACACCTCCATAGAGGAGGTATCCACGACCTCCCTGTACAACCTGTTCCAGTGTCTCACCACCCACACTGTAAAGAATTTCTTCCTAAAACCCATCCTAAATCTCCTCTCTTCCAGCTCAAAGCCATTCCCCCTTGTCCTATCGCTACAAGCCTTTGCAAAAAGTCCCTTCCCCAATTTCTTATAGGCTCCCTTCAGGTACTGGAAGGTCGCCATAAGGGATTGTTTAGCCTGGAGAGGGATTGTTTAGCCTGGAGAAGAGGAGGCTCAGGGGTGACCTCATTGCCCTCTACAACTACCTGAAGGGTGGTTGTAGCCAGGAGGGGGTTGGCCTCTTCTCCCAGGCAACCAGCACCAGAACAAGGGGACACGGTCTCAAGCTGCACCAGGGGAGGTTCAGACTCGAGGTGAGGAGGAAGTTCTTCACCGAGCGAGTCATTCGGCATTGGAACCGGTTGCCCAGGGAGGTGGTTGAGTCATCGACCCTGGAGGCGTTCAAGGGGAGATTGGACGTGGCACTTGGTGCCATGGTCTAGTCATGGGGTCTGTGTTGATAGGTTGGACTCGATGATCCTCGAGGTCCTTTCCAACCTAAGTGATACTGTGAAGGTTTCCCTGGAGCCTTCTCTTCTCCAGGCTGAACAGTCTCAATTCTCTCAGCCTGTCCCCATAGGGGAGGTGCTCCAGCCCTCTGATCATTTTTGTGGTCCTCCTCTGCATCCACTCAAGAAGTTCTGTGTCCTTGTGTTGGTGTCCCAGAACTGGATGCAGTACTTGAGGTAGGGTCTCACAAGAGCAGAGCAGAGGGGCAGGATTCCCTCCCTGTCCTGCTGCTCTCTCTGCTTTTGGTGCAGCCCAACATTCCGCTGCCTTCTGGGCTGCCAGCAACCATTGCTGGCTCATGTTGAGGTTTTCACCAACTGACACCCCCTAGTCCTTCTCTTCTTCATACACATTATATATACATATAAATATTATGCGCATTAATACATATAAAATCCACAGCATTCCTGCCCATGGCATTGGGGATCACTGTGGTTGCCTTGGGGGAAGCATGGGCCAGCAGGGTCCTGTGCAGGGTGCTCCAGGCTGAGCAGGACAGCAATTTTACTGCTCAAGTGCAAACAACTCAAAAGGTTTCCTCGACAAGCACCCAATAAAACTGTATTATTACATCCTGTGAACAGCTCCGAAATCCTCAACTCAGGGCTATCGGCAGCGCCTCAGTGAAGCTAAGCTAATAAACAAGTAGATAATTAACAAAAGCAAACATGAAGCTCGGTACCAGTGACTTCATATTAGGAAACCTTCTGGTTTTAATATTTGGCATGTATGCACAAAATAATTTATTGCTGTTTCAAAGCAATTTTGACTGTTAAACATTCATTGGTTTACTGAAGGAAACAGTAAAGAAAATTCTTTCATGTGAACATTAGTTCTTAATTTTAACATTTCCTTATTTTCTGTAATGGGATTTGATGTGGCAATAAGCTATAGGGACACATCTAAGTGGAAAAATATTGTTAGCAGGTGAAGGTTTTCTTGCTGGATCCCTTAGCTGTCTCTGAACAGAGAAGTTTCATCAGCAAGCACCCACCAAGAGATGGTGTTTGAGAGGCAAGGAGGATCATCTTCTCTCCCATGCCACAGCTGATGAGTTGTTCTGGGCACAGCTCAAACCCAAGCGTGAGAGGCACGCTCTGCATCCCTGTGCTGCTGCTGCCACCCAGATCTGGGGAAGAAACTATTTACTGAAGGCTCATGTCAATAAAGTGTGTCAGCTCATGGCTGTGTGAGCAGCCGGGGGACCCAGAAAATGCCACTCAGTCATCACCGTGGGACTGCCAGCCCTGGGCAGCCCAGCTGGGCCGCAGGCAGCCAATGAGGCTGTGTTCACTGCTGGAGCGGGAAGAGAAGGTCTGCGCTGAGCGCAGCTGCTGCTAGTGATAAGTTTGGGTTTGCTGAAGATGGAGGAGTTGTAGACAGAAATCAGGAGCTGTAGGCAGAAATCAGGCGTTCCTGTACACACATTCCGTGCCCTGCTAGATCTGGTCTATGTTTCTGACTGGCTGAAGAACGAAGACGGTTTGCTTGACAGCACTGCATGGCCGAGAGATAATGCACAGAAACCTCTCCAGAATACTTCCAATCTATTTTTATTTCCAAGCAGTCCTGGATAATGTCACGGCATGGTGCACCTTGAACTCATTCTGCAGAAGGAAGCCCATGCAGGGAGGACTGCTCACCTACCTGGTCCTATGTGCCCAGTCCTTGGGCTGAGCCCAGGGCTGCTGCCAGCCCATGCTATGCTGCTGGGTCTGCAATGGAATTGAAGCAGCTTTGGCTGAAAGGAAAATCATTTGATTCTGGAATAGTTTCTATGTAGCTAATGCAAGCCACAGCTGGGACAGGGTGTGTTGTCGCTCGGTTTACAAGCGGAGTGGGTCCAGAGAAGGCCATGAAGATGACCAGAGGGTTGGAGAACCTCCCCTTTGGGGACAGGCTGAGAGAGTTGGGGGTGTTCAGCCTGGAGAAGAGAAGGCTCCAGGGAAACCTTACAGTGGCCTTCCAGTATCTATAGGAGGCCTACAAGAAAGCTGGGGAGGGACATTTTACAAGGACTTGTAGTTATAAGACAAAGGGGAATGGCTTTGAGTTGGAAGAGGGCAGATTTAGACTGGATAATTAGGAAGAAATTCTTTGTAGCAAGGGTGGTGAGACAGTGGAACAGGCTGCTCAGGGAAATTGAGGATGCCTCCTTCCTGGAGGTGTTCAAGCCCAGGTTGGGTGGGGCTTTGGGCAACCTGTTCTAGTGGAAGGTGTCCCTGGCCATGGCAGGGAGTGTTGGAAGTAGATGATCTTTAAGGTCCTTTCCAACCCAAACCATTCAGTGATTCTTGCCAAGCCATGCTCCCTGCCCAGCACTAACCCATGCCTGCCAGCCATCCCTTTGCACCCTAGGCACCTAGTAAGCAACACACATAGCACAAACTCAATGTTTGCCACAGCTTTGTGCTGCCTGCATCAGAAAGGTTTCATTTAGTGGAGGCATGGAAACGTGATAATGAGGATTTCTTTCCCAACCTTATTTTACTCTTAGTGAGATATACAGAGGCATGGCCAGGCAGGAAAGCTGCAGCATACTTCCAAGTAGAAAATCCAGTTATTTCTTTGTGGTGAATTTAATCCCCTGGTCTTTTTCCATCTTGTTTTTCACTATTATTAGGCACAATTTAGAAATTGGTAGAGCTGAGGTAAGAATTGAAGTTGGTAATTAGATTTTCTCTCCCTCCCATGGTTAGCACAAGTTCGATGTTTATTTACAAGGAAGATCCCTTTTTGTGGCAATTAGCTTTCCAAGAAGCAGACAGGAATGGAAAGTATCTGCTAAATTAAACAGATTATGGCAAACCATGGTGCCTCACAGGAATCATGGGGCACTTTCTGCTCCATGCAGAGATGAGGGCAGGCTCCATCACAGAATCATAGAATCATAGAGTCATAGAATGGTCTGGGTTGGAAGGAGCCTCCAAAGGTCATCTAGTCCAACCCCCTCTGCAGTAAGCAGGGGCATCCTCAGCTAGGTCAGGCTGCCCAGAGCCCAGTTGAGCTCCACTTTGAATATCTCCAGGGAAGGGGCCCCAACCACCTCCCTGGGCAGCCTGTTCCAGCATTCTACCACCCTCATAGTAAAGAATCTGTTCCTAACATTCAATTTAAATCTGCTCTTTTCTAGTTTGAAGCCCCTGCCCCTTGTCCTGTCACTGTAGGCCTTTGTAAACAGCCTCTTTCCATCCTTCTTGTAGCCCTCTTCAGGTACTGGAAGGCTGCTATTAGGTCTCTCCAGAGCCTCCTCTTCTCCAGGCTGAACAACCCCAGCTCTCTCAGCCTGTCGTCATAGCAAAGGTGCTCCAACCCCCTGATCAGGCTCTCTCCATCCTTCTTGTAGGCCTCCTTCAGGTACATCACTCTCTACCAGCTCAGCATCCATCTCTCTGCTTGAGTGAGTGCCAGGCAAGGGGCAGCCGGCGGGAGGTGCAGGTGAGCCTTTGTGCCAGAGCTGGAGGTGCTGCCGCCGCTCTCTGCCCCCATGCCATGAAGATGGGGAGGTGGCGGCTGCCCACCTGCGCCGCAGCTGCACGGCAGAAAGCAGCTTCCCAGGCTCGCAGCTCATTTCGGTGCAAAAGCCAAAGCGAGTGACTCAAGCCAAATCTTCTTCTCTTGTCGACACTGCTGAACTCCAGTACGACTGCACTCACTGGGAGCATTGTTGGGTATGTGCGGCAATACTGCATCGTCTTCAGCTGGTTGGAGCTACTGAAGCAGAATAGGCCTTCTTTGTAATCATCTCCGAGATGTTAACTCCTTCATCTGGGGAAGGCAACAAGTTCAAGTGAGGCCTCCAATATGTTAATTATTCATGCATGAATCTTTTATTTCATCCAGCCTCATCTGCACCAGACTGCCTTTTCTAGGAAAGCTCTCTGTTGGGAAGAAAGCAACAAATACTCTGTGGTGATTTGAGGGGAGAAGAAAATCATCAGCTGCATATTCCAAACTCTAAATTGTCTTAACTCTCAGCCTTTTTTCTCTACTGCCATCTATTGTGCAGCAAAAATCGCGTAGTTCAGCGGCACCGAGCTGTGAGCTCTGCTTTAAAAGAGAAGGGTTGCTTCATGGTGGCTTCAAGGTACTTGCCATGGCTTCTGCTCATCAGAGAACCTATTAAATTAATAAGGAGAAGTGAAAACAACCAGGAAGCAATAATTAGGAGGCCTTAGGAGTACCTAAGAATATAGATGGGATCTGGCATTGGAAAGTACAAAAGGGGCTGCTCCTGTAAAAATTCCCCTTCAAGGAGAAGCATTTCCTGGCTCCTGGATGGTTCCTGGCTCCCCAGACAGCCAGCACCTGGGTGGCCCAGCATGGGGCCAGTCCATGCAGGAAGGCACCAGCTCATGGCCCGCACGTGGGGCTTGTTCTGCACTCCAGGGAAGCCAGGTTGGAGGAATCTCAGGGGTCCTTTGGCTATGTTTCTGATCCCCCACTTCCACTCAATAGCTGCCACTCCTCTGAAGGGTGGCTGCAGTGAAAACCTGTGTGCCAGCAGCTGATGACTAGGATGGAAATGGAGACTTTCTCCTCTTCTTGCTCCCTCTTGGAGGCCACGCCCATTCTCCAAAGAAGCATGATGTGTCTGCATAATGGGTTCTCACTTGTGCAGACGGTTAAAAGCTGCTGTTTGCAATCTGTAGGGACAGTGCTGTGGGCCAAGTGTTTTTTTGTCCTTGTAGGACATGTTCAGGTATATCACAGGTGTTTTGTCACCTGCTCATGCTAGTTTTACACTGACCCTACTTACTCAGTGGGGTTACTTCTGGCTCACACTGACACAGTGGGACACCTCGTGTCCAAGGCCATCCCCAGAGAGGTTTTCGGAAACTTGATCCAGATTTGAAACTAGGACTGTGTGAGGTTCTGTCAGGGTCTTGCTTCAAACCTGGTGGTCAAACCAACAGGAAGCAGCAGGCAGCCCTTGCGCTCTCTCCTTGCACTGCTGACAGGGTGCTGTGCTTGTGGCCCCCAGTGCTGCAGCTTACAGCTGACCACGGGTTTTTGGGGATGCCTGCTTCACAGAGGCAAGGACACAACAACCAGTAAACAGGGAGTGGGGAGGTCTAGTGCTACTGGAAACTTGGTATGAGCCCTGCAGCAGTGCATGGGAGGACACATGGCAGATGCTCCAGTGGTTGCAGGGACAAGGTCACTTCCTCTCCGGGGCTGTTTGCTCCCAATTTTGTCAGCTGTTTCCTGAGTAGTAAAATCAAGTCGCCCAACAACAAAGATAAAACCAGTCAGTCCCTCCTCCACATGGGCTGCCTCCCAGGATGTTCCTGTGAAGATTCACCATCTCCCATTATCAGTGCCACCCAAAAGGGCAGGATGTGGCCACACCTCAGCCACTTGTATGGCACCAAAAACAGAAGATCCACAGCAGAAGGCATTCAGCAGTACAGTCAGGGGTAGGGTGACAGCAGTGGTGATGCATGCTTCAAAAATAATCCTGAAAGGTTATGACCAAGATATTTTTTAGGGGAAAGAAAGGTTAAAAGAATGAGAAAATAGGATCGAAGTAACAGCATATGAAAATCAACATCTTAATGCATCTTGCATGGAAGTCACTACTGGGGTAGATATGACAGAGTATTGAACTGGTTTTGAGCACTGTCAGTGGTGTAAGAGCTCCATTCCCAATGGCCCTAGGGCAGAAATGGATATGGTCACCGCAGCAGGCATCACTCCTCTTGCCAACTGTCACAGTGGCACCTGCTTTGCAGTGTCACATCTACCAAAAAGCAATCCATCTATATCTAACCCAAAATGACATTACATATTTTCTTTGATTTATTAGTAAACTACTAAGTAGTAGCATTAAGCTTTTAGGAAAAGATTAACAACACCATGCTGCAGTAAGCTGTCATCTTAATTTAAGGGAAAGCAACTGAAAATGCTCACTCTTTGTGAGGGAACATGCAAAATCCTTTGCCTAATGGATATGGAAGTGGTATCAGATCCTTCTCACATCAGGACACAAGCAGCACGTTATTTGCTCTTTGTTTGGTTGGTTTTCAGTTTTGCTCTGGTGTTGTCCAGGTTTAGTTTTGTCACAGAGGACGAAGGGACACAGCTCCTTGCTTCTCCTGGCTGAAGGGTGATGTTCCACCTCTGCTCTATCCAGAGGATCTGCTGCCATAAACCAGGGAACCGGCAGCAGCAGCAGCAAGGGGGGAGCCAGCATCCCCATCCCCCCACACTTCAGGGACCACCCTGACCTGTGGCAGCCCGCCCACAGCCCTGCTGTCCTCAGCCTGACTCTCTTGTTACCAGACTTAGATCATTATGTTTAGACTTCAGGATGATTTTTGTCATCTATAGAGACCACTTTGGTGATGCTGGGAGTACCTAAATCTCTCCAAGAAGTTAAAAGCATAGATGCAAACAACTGGGTGTATTTATCAATCTTACAAGAAATGTTAATTTTTCCTCTTGGGCTGGGAGGAATGGTAGAAGCAGTAGCTTGTTTCTCTCAAGCATTTTAAATAGTAGCCACTTTAGCCTAGGAGCTTATAGAAGCAGTCCCAGTTACTGCTGGGTGGGATGATGACAAGTGTCTGCCACCAAACCCACTTCTCCAGTTCAGTGGAATCTATGAAGATGCTGAGGGCACTGAAGCATCTCTATGAGGAGAAAAGGCTGAGAGACCTGGGGCTGTTTAGCCTGGAGAAGAGGGTGAAAGCCACCAGGCTCAGCCTCACCTGGTTGCTGTTGTTTGAAACATGCTGCTGCTTTTAAAAATGCTAAATGTGAACTGTAGTCCAGAATTTTATGTTAACAAAGGAGATCAAAATGCTGCTGGGGTGACCTAAGAACACTGCTGCTTGCGATGCATTGGTGTGAATGAAATGGAAGATGCCAAGCCATGGCAAAGCAAACCTGCAAACTTTGTAGGAGTGTTTGAAGAGGCAGGCAGAAGAGAATTTCCATGTCAAAGTTGGACAATTCCTCATTCCTTCCCAGACAAGCAATCATCAATATGTGCCAGTGAAGCCACGTGTGCTCAGACAAGATATTTGGCACAACAGACCAAGCTCGCTTGTACCTGCAGTTACTGAGCCAAAATATCTTACAAAATCAAGTAAGGGCAGAGAGGGTGCAAAAATCTTACCAAGGAGAGAGTTGTTAGCCATTGGAATGGGCTGCCCAGGGAGGTGGTGAAGTCACCATCCCTGGAGGTGTTCAAGAGGGGATTGGACGTGGCACTTGGTGCCATGGTCTAGTCATGAGGTCTGTGGTGACAGGTTGGACTCGATGATCTTTGAGGTGTCTTCCAACCTTGGTGATTCTGTGATTCAACACTAAAACATAAACCAGGCCTTGAACCAATGTTATATCCAGGGCCAAAGTTCACTTGGCTCAGAAGATAATTCCAGTAGATTGAGATAGAGACTGGATCATCCCTTAATGAGGTGTTGCCAAAGAAGCATACAGGCCGGCATATATTTTATGGGAAAGATAGTCTGAAGTCAACATCACAATTCAGGAGAACAGCTGGAAAAATAAATTTGTTTCGCTAGAATAGCACATCTATTTATTGAGCCTCCTTCTGAAGCTCTGCACATATCAACAGTAGGATTGGTCTCTAAAGCACGGGGAGGAGAGGAGGGGGGGTGATGGTGAATTCAAATTGATGTGCTACTTATTCCATACTAGTAATTCAATTAATGATTTTATAGACCCTGCGCCGTCTCGCATTCTCAGTCGTTCCCAGGCAAATGAGATGGGGAATCAAGCAATTAGCTGGGGTTGGTGACGATGCAGCGGGTTCAGCCTGAACAATGTGAAGCAGAAAAGCCACCCCTCAGCTGCCTGGAGCTCGCCTTCAGCTTCAGGAGAGGAGGCTGAGGGCTGTGGCCACGCTCCTGCCACCAGAAACTTGGGTCTGCTAATTCCCATCACAGCACCAATGCACGTTCATCTCTTTGCTGCTTTCCATAACTTTTTTTATGGGGCAGGGGGGGAACCCTAACTGAGGTTTTCCATACTTGGTCTTTGCTGAGAGCTGATGACATAAGGAAATAGTTGTGTGTGATTTCTGAGTTATGACCAAACTTTTTTGGTCAAAGTTACAGCAAAGCCAGTGCTTGAAACTTGAGACAAATGTAAACTCGATCCAGGAAATTGTTTAGGTACCTGCCTAATTTAAAGCAGTGAAATAGTCCTACTGAGTTCACCTGAATTACCAAAGTGCTTGAGGATAAACATTTGCTGATCTGTGCTTCTCCTAAACCTAAATGAAGTCAGAGCTGGGCAAACAAAGCAAGGGTCTTCTGCAAATTGTGATTTGAGTGCTTCATTTTCATAGAAAGGTTTGAATTGAAAGGGAACTTAAAGATCACCAAGTTCCAACATCCCTGCCATGGACACGGACACCTTCTACTAGACCAGGTTGCTCAAGACCTCATCCAATGCCTTTGAACAATTCCAGGGTTGGAGCCTCCACAACTCCCTGTGGGCAACCCATGCCTGTGTGTCACCATCCTCATGGGCAAAGAATTTCCTCCTGATGCCTAATCTAAATCAAGCTCCTTCCAGTTTGAAGCCATTAGTCCTCATCCTGTCACTTCATGCCTTTGTAGAAAGTCCCTCTCCAGCTCTCCTGTAGCCCCCTTCAGGTACTGGAAGGCTGCTTTAAGGTCTCCCCACAGCTTTCTCTTCTCCAGGCTGAACAACCCCAACTCTCTCAGCCTGTCCACACAGGAGAGGTGCTCCAGCCCTGGGATAATGCTCATGGCCTTCTTGACATCAATGTTTGCTAATCCACACCAGGCCTCCTGCTGCACTGTCACTGAGAAATGACTTCTGTGGTGTGTGCACACCCCAGGCACCATCGCAGTCACATCCCCCAAGAGAACATCCCTTACCCCAGGGTGGCCCTGGCCTGGAGTGAAGGGAGAGCTGACCCATGCCGTGGGGCACTGGGGCATGGCCTCAGCACTGATGCCAAGGCACATGTCATTATTTTCTTCCTACACAGCAAAACTACCTTTTCTCAGGAGGCCAGCCGAGGTCTCTATGTTATTCACATAATCCAGACCTTCAGTGTCAGTGCCTGAAACGAATTACTGTTTATATTAGAAACTTAGTTTAATAAATTAAGTCTGGTCTATGAACTGTCAAAGTTCCTATAGTCTGTAATTCATATAGACCAGATGCCTTTTCCATTACTCTTAACTAGAAGTGGCCAACTTGATTGCTTCCTTTTTGCCGTTACTACATTCTGTAGGTTTAGTTATCTACTGCCTACAGAGAATTCAAAACAATTTAAAAGGGCATCTGGTATAAAGCACTCTCCAGGAAAAAAAACACCAAAATCTTTCCATATACAATAACTTTCTGTTTAGGTCAGAGAATAATTCAATAATTGGCACTTGTTTAGCCAGACCATTCAGAATCAGTTTGGTTTGGGTTTTCCAATTGTAGGTAGAGTTACAGGGGTTTTGGTTTTGTTGTTTTTTTTCCCCTTTCCAAACAAGCAGGTTTGTGAGTCCTAATTTTCAACATATTTGTGGCACCACTGCGATTAAGACCTAACAACTAATTTTTCTACAAGTAACAAACACATATTTCAAAAAGTGCCATAAATAATTCAGTGAGTGGTTTTTTTTTCCCAGATTGTTTATAAATTATAAATTTTCATTTACTCTGTCCTAGTTTTATATAATACTGATTAAAAAAGAGAAAGAGTAGCTAAAAGCAAGGGTTTAATCGAAGAGCAGAAAGCAAGAGTGGGATGGTCAGAGCAGACCTCTTGGACTCATGTTCCAGTTTCTCAGTCACCGTCCTTTAAAAGGCTGGACCTGCTGATACAGGCTGGGTGGATGTCCTCACTTCCAATATTTATGTTTTGTGAAGCACTTTTAATGCACAAGCAGTTGTCACATGAAAAGTTAATAATAAAGCACGTCTATGAGGATGAAAAGAGAGTGGAGCCGGTGCTGAGTGTGTCAGGAGTTGCACGTCCAGGCGTTTCAGGTAGTATGGTTGGGGTTTTTTTGTGATGCCTTAGTTAGGAGTTACACATCCAGGCATTTCCAGGTAGCATACTTTTTCTGTGTTGCACATTAAAATGATTCATGGCAGGACCTGAAGCCTGCTGGCATGGGCAAGGGGAGGCTGCAGGATGTGGAAAAGTCCCCTCAAGCACTGTAGGGAACAGCTGTCTGATGAAATTTTCATTGTGCTCCCAGCTAACGTGTTAAGCTTTCAGGACAGGCTATAGCCCTGTCATGGCTGGAAGTGAGAAGCATTTCCCTGTGTTGCTGTGTCTGTCACAGCCTGTGGGATGAAGCAGCCACAGGACAGTCCAAGATGTGGCCATCACTGCCGTGGGTACGGTGTCCATTTGGCAGAGTTGGCTGGTTCATGGTGGGGCAGGGACAGCTGGCAGAACCTCTGCAGCCCTTGCCCTGACACAGCCAGACTCTGATCTGCTGCTGTCTGTAGCATGTGTCTCAAGCCAGGATGAGCTACACTGAAAATTTGTGCCCCAGGGCAGGGTCATGGTGTGCGAGTTCCTCATCCGCACCTAGAGGACAGTTACTTAGCTCAGGCTAGCTGTGTTCTGCCACTGAACCTTTTTGTTCTGATCTTTGTTCTGATCTGTGCCCCCACATGCAGTGACCGCCATCAATCTGTGTGGTGTGCCAGTCTGGGAAGAGGGTCTTTGCTTTGTTTTTCTCCTCCTCTTTGAGCAAAAAAACAAGAGTAAGGTCTGAGGAAGAGAAACATGTCCAAGCCGGAGCAGCCATCAGTCTGTCCTCTCAGCCCACCCACATCCATAGCAAGAGCAGCCTCCCTTAAAGAAGGGGAGGGAGATTTTGTAATACAGGCTTGAAGTAAAAGTTGGTGAACTTCTGCAAAGGAGCAGCTCTCTCCTATCTGGAGGCATGAGAGGTCCCTGCCTGCAGGAATGCTCTCTTCCTGTGAACAAACACAGCCTAGAGGTCTTCACCAACTGAAACAATTCTGTGACTCTACATCTATATATATATATATGTGGGTACACATATAAATTATGTATACATTTGTAAGGAATATGTAGAAGCGTATTTTTGCCTGTGTGGGTGAGAAACATCCTTGTTCCTGTGTTTGTGTAGACCCAAACTCCAGCAGATACCTTTGGCTGGGTATTTAAACATGAAAAGAACAGCAGGTGGAATTCAGGGTTACAGCACCAGAATGCAAGGGGCAGAGTAGAGCTGGCAGCAAGCCCTCTGTGTGCAGAAGTGCCATTTGGGTGCCTGGTTTGCTTTCACACAGGAGGGCAAACACCTCCTGAGCTGGGAGCACTGGGACAGTGTCGTCACTGCCATGGTTTCAGTGCACTTCTCTTTCTCATAAAGCAGATGCCTGCAGAACTCATCCCATTATAGCTTCTGGCAACATTCCTGTGGGCTTGGGTGTTTGAGGGTGTATGGTCATCTCAGGTTTCCAGTAACAAGGGACTTAGTGGTGCTAAGCAGGGCTCCTCAGTGTGCAGTTGTTGCTGAGCCTGTGCCATGCTTGTGCTTAGGGCTGGACTCCAGCACCTGGGGCTCAGGCATGCTAACAGTGGCTGAGCTGCTGCTGCTCTTGTGAAAGGCTTTTCCCTTTAGGTAATTGATCTTTTATTGCTTAGTTTGTCTTTCTCACAGTCAGGATAAACTCAAAGTGTTACTTCAGAAGGCAGCGACATTCTTCTGTCACACTTCCTCCTTGATTTCTAGTTTAAACCTGTTCACGAGCCCTGTGTAACTCACAGCTGTTTTTTCTGGTGCTTGTGCTTTTCCTACTGTAGAAATGACACAACTCCAGTCTCCTGGGTATGGCTCTTTCCTTCAATTACTCCATGCTGAAACTTTCTTCATGTCTTTAATCCATTTTTTATTGGCTTGCCTTTTTTTGTCTTCCACCCTTTATTTTACTGTCTCTCCTTCTCCACAATGCTCTAATTATCTTGACTTTCCACAGCCATTTTGCAAGCCACTAGCCAAGGCAATTTCAATGTATTTGAGTTTGCCAAAGTATTCTTGGATGGGCCCTGCAAGGGAATTATACTCTGCTGAACCTAAATCCCAGCCGCTGCTGCTGTGATTATAGCCCTGCCTGCTCAGCACTGAAAAAAGCCCGGCACACTTAAAGAGACAGGTTTCCTGCCATCTCCAGAGGCAGCTGGCACTCTCCCACAGCCCTGCTTTTTCTAATTGCTTCAGACCCTCTCTTGACAGTGATCTTTGCACTCCATTTCTTAAGCTGAAATGCCATTGTCCCGTAAAGCTCAAGGTCTGTTGCCATCAAGGGCTCGCTGTGAGCGACTCTGTTAGGCAGCACTGTGAAATAAAACATTTTTTCAGCCAAATCCAAGTGTGCCTGGTTCACAGACCACTGGAATTAGAGGGACTCTTTCCACTGACTTCAGGCCTTTGGATCCTGCCCTAGTTCTACTTGCCCTAAAAATCCCAAGCTTTTGGCTAATGTGGCATTGTTCCCTGACCCACAGCTTTACCTCTAGCATCTTACACACACAACAAAAAAGATTCTGCATAGCAGCGACCCTGGATGACCTCCCAGGGCTGCTTTCCACTTCACTGTGGGACTTCTACTTTGTTGTCAGCTGTTTGGCCCCAACTGGAATCACACATGTGGAAGCCTCAGTGGTAGAAAATTGGGGAAGCATTGTAATTTGATGAACAGGAGTGCTAGAGCAGATGGCAAGCTTTCAACCACAGAATCATAGAATGCATCAGGTTGGTAGGGGCCCTCGAAGGTCATCTTGTCCAACCCCCTTGGAGGGAGCAGGGACATCTTTGAGCTAAGTCAGGTTGCTCAGGGCCTCCTCAGGTTTGACTTTGACTGCTTCCAGTATTGAGGCCTCCACTACATCTCTGGGCAAGCTGTTCCAGTATTTGACTGCCCTCATTGTGAAGAACTTCCTTCTCCTGTCCAAAATTCCTCCTAATGTCCAGATTATTAGAATAAACCTTTATTAGAATAAACCAAACCAGGTTGGAAGAGACCTTCAAGATCATCGTGTCCAACCCATCAACCAATCCAACCCACCCAAACAGCTAACCCATGGCACCAAGCACCCCGTCAAGTCTCCTTCTGAACACCTTCAATGACGGCGACTCCACCACCTCCCCGGGCAACCCATTCCAATGGGCAATCACTCTTTCTGTATAGAACTTCTTCCTAACATCCAACCTGAACCTCCCCTGGCGCAGCTTGAGACTGTGTCCTCTTGTTCTGGTACTGGGTGCCTGGGAGAAGAGACCATCATCAGCCTGTCTACAACCTCCCTTCAGGTAGTTGTAGAGAGTGATAAGGTCACCCCTAAGTCTCCTCTTCTCCAGGCTAAGCAGCCCCAGCTCCCTCAGCCTCTCCTCATAGGGCTTGTGTTCCAAACCCCTCACCAACTTTGTTGCTCTTCTCTGGACTCGTTCCAGCAAGTCAACATCCTTCCTAAACTGAGGGGCCCAGAACTGGACACAGTACTCGAGGTGTGGCCTAACCAGTGCAGTGTACAGGGGCAGAATGACCTCCCTGCTCCTGCTGGCCACACTGTTCTTGATGCAGGCCAGGATGCCATTGGCCCTCTTGGCTGCCTGGGCACACTGCAGGCTCATGTTAAGCCTACCATCAACCAGCACCCCCAGATCCCTCTCTGCCTGGCTGCTCTCTAGCCACTCTGACCCCAGCCTGTAGCACTGCATGGGGTTGTTGTGGCCAATGTGCAGAACCCGGCATTTGGATGTGTTAAATCTCATGCCGTTGGATTCTGCCCATCTGTCCAGCCTGTCCAGGTCTCTCTGCAGAGCCTCTCTACCCTCCAGCAGATCAACTCTTGCCCCCAGCTTGGTGTCGTCAGCAAATTTACTGATGATGGACTCAATGCCCTCATCCAGATCATCAATAAAGATGTTAAAGAGCACAGGGCCCAGCACTGATCCTTGGGGCACACCACTAGTGACTGGTTGCCAGCTGGATGTGGCACCATTCACCACCACTCTCTGGGCTCGGCCCTCCAGCCAGTTCCTAACCCATCGCAGTGTGCTCCCGTCCAAGCCATGGGCTGATGATGCTATAGGTCAAAACAGAACAGTTCCTATCACTGATATCCATATGGATACTCTGTGACCCAGGTTTGTACATCCCTTGCAGTGAGAACATGGGAAAACAGTGTGTGCCAGCACTGGGAAGTGACCAAGGCAGTGGCAAGGGCCATGCTTGCAGAGATACGCTGTAGCGGGCAGCCAGTGGGGTAGCTCAGCATCTCTGCCCGTGCTGGCCCAGGCAGGAGCCACACTGTGTGCTGTGACATTTGTGACAATGAAGCATTTCTGTGGTACATCCCCCCTGCTTTGCTGTTTTTTGCACTTGCCCTTTTTCTGTCTATTTCTTCTGAATATTTCTTTTTCACCTGGCATTTTACATCTGGGTGGCCAAGGATCTCACAAAATGGTTACATAGCAGGGCCCCACACCTTCAAGCCCTCCTCTGCCTCCTCTTGCAAGACCTGTGCCTTCTAACTGATCTGCTCTTTCACATATTTTATTCCAAGACATTTATTTAATAAAGAAAAAAGTTATAATCCCCCAATGCAATGGAAATAAGCCTGCTCCCATCTTAGTTTTATTTTTGTTTGCTATCACTGCTACTTCACCTCACCCTCAGCCTCACTACTTGTACCTGCAAGATCAACACCATGTTTTGCAGTCATGTACCTGTCCCTTGAGGCTTTTCCTGTTTTCAGAGCTTGGTACAAGGGCCAAAGTTGACATCAGAAAAGATGAATCCAGTGATACCTGCTGAGGAGCTCCTGCTGCGTTTGAGTGACTCTCTGAGGCATATCTGAAAGCATCTGGGAACGGGCTGTGGGACATCTGAGGCCATTGCAATGGCCCTGCTGAGTATTGCTTAGTCAAATGCCTTCTGAAGTCAGTGGGAATGAATTCTGGGGCAAATGAGCAGCTCTGAGAGGCTACAGCCCAGGTGTGCTAGAAATTCCCTGTGTCACAGTCAGACATGGCGAGCTCTTGGTTTCAGAGTGCTGGAAGGGTTTGCTGTAAGCAACACATGCAGGCAGGCTGCAGGGGTAGCAGACGCAGCAGAGGCAGGAGGGGCTTTGGTTTGTCTGTCGAGATGAACAATTCATGAAATAAATTCTGACAATTCATCTCATCTTCCCTCTCACTCAATAAACCCACTTAAGAACAAAAACTACAAACAAAGTAGTGGTGGAAAGCGGAATGATTTTAGCACTACCTCTGAACATCCTCTCTGTTTCCAAGGGTGCAACTGCCTTCAAACTGAGAATATCTGTCCAGCCCTCTTTGAGAGCCTCTTCATCCCTTACCTTGGGACAAACCTCTTTTTTTGTGAAACTCTCCCACTGACACCTCTTCTTTGCTCTCCTTTTTAGATCCTATAAGGATTAACCTTGAGCCTCTCAGCCATCTCCCTGCAGTCTTAAATTATGTAGATCCACAAGGAATATTTGATCAGAGATACCCAGTCTCCATGATGAGGTCTATCTTGAGCTTAGCTTTCTCTCTCTGCTGCTCTCCTTCCTTCTCCCTTTGCCTTCTCAGCAGCTCTTCTCCCTCTCTGCTGTGAAGCTGATGGATGTCTGCACTCCATCTATTTCTGCTTGTCCCCAGCTCCTTGCCAAGGAAGGCCAAAGCTTTGGGGAAGCCCCCAGCCTTGCTCCAGCCTCATCAGCTGGGAGGCACAAACCCCTTGGCATGTCTCCATTATTTCCCACCCACTGTGAAGTTTTCCAGGCATTGTCTTAGCAATCAATGGCACCACTGTGTTTTGAAAAAGGATTCTGCATCCCTATCCCTCACCAGTGTTGTTGAGCCCCCATGTATTTGCTTCAAGGTCTTCAGCATTGGTGGAGCACTTGCCGTCAGCTTATCACAGGTGGCTCAGGTCCTTGGGTCCGTCTCTTTATCCTTGGAAACATTGAAAGTCTTCCCCAGGTGGAAGGTGAAGAGTCTGTTAATTTCACACTTCAAAATAATCTTTGCCCTCTATTTCTCATTCTTAAATATGATTGTGATATCTAGGGAAACGTTTTAGGGACTCAGGAACAATGTGGGGCTTCTCTGGCTTTCTCATCCAATGCTTCTATTTCCATTGGCTCAAAGCACTTCTTGCCATTCACAAAGCCCACCACAATGCCCTGCAGGCTACTCCCCCTCGGGCTCTGCAGCCAGCCAGGCACACTGGCAATGAATGTCTGCAGCTTGGCAACACTGAGGTAAATTCCTTTCTCCTGCCCTGCAGAGGGCTGGGGCATAGTGCACCTTGGGATGTTTTTGGGGACCTGTGCTTCCAGCGCCAGAAAAATCAGGGGAAAGGAGACAAATCTCCTGCCCACTGGGCACTGATGCCCCAACAGATGATCCAGCACCCAGGTATGAGCCACTGGCTGACATCCCCACTTCTCACCCCATCCATTTTATCCAGAGAGGCAGAGAGAAATGAGAGACAGTGAGAAAGGGATGGGGTTCACCTTCTGCCCTCCCAATTGGTCCTTCCTGCAGCCTGGTGCCATTGGTGTGGCCCCTTACCTCTGGTCCAGTGCCACCTCTGTGCTGGGATGCTCCTCTGGCACCTATGTCCTTAGATGTAGGATGGGACAGGTTTTATTCAGAGAGCCTGGTGATAGGAAGAAACTGCAGCATATGAGCCTTTGTAGCACACCAGTCTATGGTCACTGGTCTGGTTATATCTTCTCCTGCAGATTTGGTTGTATTTCAGCCAGTGTAATCTCCTGCTCTCATTCTGCAGGGCTTGTGCACAGAGACTGGGAAAAGCCCATACTCATTGAGTTCCAGCACATGTTTTCTGCTGCACATGGCATTTTCTGGAGTGGAACCAGAAATATTTTTAAATCAGAGTTTTTCCACAGAAAGAAAGGTCCAAGAGGTGCTGAGGTGGGGCATCTGTATGTGAGCAAGAAACGAGGACAAAATCTCAGGCTGAGCATTGTTGGGAAGTAATGATGCTGGGGAAGTGCTGGGATGGGTCATGTACTCATGTCACCATGGTGTCACCTGAGGAACACCTTGGCACAACTTCTGGCAGTGATTACCTTCCTTCCTCTTTCTACTACTAAACAAATTTCTGTATCTAATCTCAGATACGGCTCTTTAACCCCTGCCGACTCATGGCATGCCAGGAAGCTCCACACATCCCTAGAACCACTCAGAACCACCCCCATCCTGAATTTTTGGGATGACTGAGGGATCACCTGCATTACCCTTTCCTTTGTCCCCAAATCCACACCAGGAGCTCTGAGCATCCTGCCCAGTACCACTGGAGCACAGCAGGTTTGGTCAGGAGGTGGCTTGCAGCAGGCTTGGGAAACAACAGGATGTTTTAATCTTTCCTGCAAAGCTCTGCACGAGAACTGGTGTTATGTTTGGCTGCATACAGGGGTTCTGTCTTAAAGAGCTGGTTTTCTTCTTGCCTGAGGGGGAAGGAATGATATCAACCAGATTTGCTGAATGCTAGCAGTATTACATGTGGCTGCTGGGACTGTAAACACTTTGGGTGATCAGCCCTCTCCTGACGCCTTTGCCCAGATCCCTCATGAGGAACACCCTGTCCCTGCTTCAGCCACAGATGCTGCCAGGACACTGCTAAGAAGCCACAGCAGCATTTCTCATCTGCCCTGAGGTGGTCACAGAGCAAAGGCTCCTCTGGCTTTTTAAGCTCCCCCTCTTTCCCGTTCCTGCTTTCCCTGCACATGGTGAGGTGCATTGCCAGTGTGCTTTGGGGCAGGTTTCAGCTGTGAGGGCTTTCCTGTGCTCCTCTCAGTGATGGCCTGTCCCTGAGCCCTACCATCATCCATCTGGTCTGATGGGGTTTTGCCTTCAGCCCTTCCTGGTCCTGGCAGTTCCCCACTACTCTGCACCCAAAATGCCTGGTCTGTGCCTGACTGAAGGTGGTCCAGCAGCTGAGGTGCCCCACAACAGTTCAATCTCCACATGGTAGGGCACCTCTGTGAGGTAGGCTGTGCCTCCTTCTCCCCTGATAGCTTCTGGCAGCTGGCCAGCTGTGGGTCCAAGCCAGACATTCCTGGCTGTAAGAGCAGCCCATACACCATATAGGGAATTTCCCAGGTTTAATTATCAGCTTGGAAATGGATGATCTTGATGTCACAGGGTTGAAGGAGACGATGGCAGAAGTGTGAGTTTTCACAGAAGTGCAGGATGGACCTGACCTGCAAACTCTCCCTCCAGAAAAGTTACTTCACAAGTCAGGTCAGATCCTTGCCTTCAGACCTCAAAATGTTCTCACAAGCCAATAACCCAGCTTGTATTCTGACTTTAAAATATTTCTTTGCCAGAGTCACTTTTGCAAGCTGCAGAGCAATGGTAGTGTGGCATCTTTGATTTGGTATCTTTGCTCTCGCTAGTGAAACAAAGGCTGCGGCAAGTTCCCAGCACAGCAATCCATACTGCCTGGTGGCTTGGTGGCAGCTGCCTGAACCAGGGGACAGGCAGCCCTTGCTGAAGAGCTTGCCTGGCTCGGTGCTGGCTTTGTTCAGGGGGAGGTTAAGTACACTCCAGTGCTGACAATCGCTGCGTGAGAGGCTCTCAAGATGCAGCAGTGGCACAGCCACGTGCGGCAGCAGCAGCCTCCCAGTACCTCAGCACAGGGATGATCATCTCTGCTTGGGAAGCAACTGCTCATACTCATGTCTCCTGTCGTGATCAGGGAGAGCCTGATTCCTTCAGCTGTGGAGACAGCCTGCCCCGAAATGGTGCTCCGCTTGTGGGGAGCTTGGGATGAAGCCTCCCACAGATAGTTTCATAGTTTCATAGTTTCATTCAGGGTTGGAAGGGACCACAAGGATCATCTAGTTCCAACCCCCCTGCCATGGGCAGGGACACCCCACACTAGATCAGGCTGGA
Source organism: Melanerpes formicivorus (assembly GCF_026170545.1). Lineage (NCBI taxonomy): Eukaryota > Metazoa > Chordata > Aves > Piciformes > Picidae > Melanerpes > Melanerpes formicivorus. The sequence continues at coordinate 5,656,130 of NW_027142357.1, forward strand.
CAGAGCCTCATCCAGCCTGCTCTTAAACACCCCCAGGGACGGGGCCTCGACCACCTCCCTGGACAACCCATTCCAGGGTTTCACCACTCTCATGGTGAAGAACCTCCTCCTCACATCCAGCCTGAATCTCCCCACCTCCAGCTTCATTCCATTCCCCCTAGTCCTATCACTACCTGATATCCTGAGAAGTCCTTCCCCTGCCTTCCTGTAGGCCCCCTTCAGATACTGGAAGGCGACAATTAGGTCACCTCGGAGCCTTCTCTTCTGCAGACTGTATAGCCCCAACTCCTTCAGTCTGTCCTCATAGGAGAGGTGCTCCAGCCCTCTGATCATCCTCGTGGCCCTTCTCTGGACACGTTCCAGCACCTCCACATCCCTCTTGTAATAGGGGCTCCAGAACTGGACACAGTACTCCAGGTGGGGTCTCACCAGGGCTGAGTAGAGGGGGAGGATCACCTCCCTCGACCTGCTAGCCACACTTCTCCTGATGCAGCCCAGGATCTGATTGGCTTTGCGGGCTGCAAGTGCACACTGAGAGCTCATGTTGAGCTTTTTGTCCACCAGCACCCCCAAGTCTCTCTCCTCAGGGCTATCCTCCAGCCAGTCACTGCCCAGCCTGTATTTGTGCCTGGGATTGCCTCAACCCAGATGCAGGACCCTGCACTTGCTCTTATTGAACTTCATGAGGTTGGCCTGTGCCCACCTCTCCAGCCTGTCAAGGTCCCTCTGGATGGCCTCCCTTCCCTCCAGCGTGTCTGCTGCACCACACAGCTTGGTGTCATCAGCAAACTTGCTGAGGGTGCACTCAATGCCACTGTCCATGTCCCCCACAAAGATGTTGAATAAGATAGGTCCCAGGACTGATCCCTGAGGGACTCCACTTGTCACTGGCCTCCACTGGGACATGGAGCCATTGACAGCCACTCTTTGGGTGCGGCCATCAAGCCAGTTCCTTATCCATCTAGTGGTCCACCAATCAAACCCATGTGTCACCAGTTTGGAGACCAGGATGTGGTGCGGGACAGTGTCGAAGGCTTTGCTCAGGTCCAGGTAAACGACATCAGTTGCTCGCCCCTCATCTATTAATTTTGTCACCTGCTCATAGAAGGCCACCAGGTTGGTCAGGCAGGATTTGCCCTTGGCAAAGCCATGCTGACTGTTCCCAATCACCTCTTCACTATTCTTTTGAGCGAGTAGTGACTCCAGGAGGATCTGTTCCATGATCTTTCCAGGCACAGAGGTGAGACTGACTGGCCTGTAGTTCCCTGGTTCCTCCTTCTTGCCCTTTTTGAAGATGGGGGCAATGTTTCCCCTTTTCCAGTCTGTGGGGACTTCACCAGACTGCCAGGACTTTTGAAATATAATAGAGAGGGGTTTAGCAACCTCATCTGCCAGTTCTCTCAGCACCCGTGGGTGTAACCCGTCGGGTCCCATGGACTTGAACACTTTCAGGTTCTTCAGATGATCACGAACCTGATCTGCACTTACAATGGGCAGTTCTTCCTCCCTGTCCCTGGCTTTGACTTCCATAACATCAGGAGTGTGGCTAGAGGCCCTTGCAGTGAAGACTGAGGTAAAGAAGTTATTAAGTACCTCAGCCTTTTCCTCATCACAGGTGACCATGTCACCATTTTCTTTTCTGAGGGGGCCCACACCTTCCCTAGTCTTCTTCTTCCCATTAATATACCTGTAAAAGTTCTTAGTATTCCCTTTAATCTCCCTGGCTAGATTCAACTCAAACTCTGCTTTGGCTTTCCTAACCAGGACTCTTGCTGCTCGGGCAGCTTCCTTGTATTCCCCCTGTTCTACCTGTCCTTCCCTCCACTTCCTGCAGAGTTTCCTTTTAAGTAATAGTGTGTCCAGTAGCTCCTTGCCCAGATGCAGGAATCCATCTTGCAGCACCACTGCATCATTGATATCATAGAATCATAGAATGCCAGGTTGGAAGGGACCCTGAGATTCATCTGGTGCAACCATTGTAGGTGATAGTACACTTGAAATGAGATGGCCCAGCACCCTATCAAGCTGAGTGTTAAAACTGGTCAGTGTAGGGGAATCTACTGCTTCCCTTTGGAGGAGATCCAATCTCTAACTGTTCTCACAGTGAAAAATTTTCTTCTGGAGTCCAATGGAATCTCCCCAGGAGTAACCTGTACCCATTTACCCCGTGCTTTTTCCATGGGACACCATATAAAAGGGCAGTCTCCATCTTCTTGCTAGCTACCCTTTATGTCCTGGTCCATGGTAATGAGGTCTCCCCTAAGCTATCTCTTCTCAAGGCTGAATAAACTCAGTTCTCACAACCTTTCTTCACGTGGTAGGTCTTCCAGCCCTCTGATCATACTTCAGCTCCATTAATCAGGGAGCAAATAACAGCTTTCCTCTGCATTTTGAGCAGCAAGGGGAACAGCACTGCCCCGCCAACAGCATCAGGGACTACCTGCCTTCCATTCCTGCTTCACTGTTGGAGCCCTCAGTTTCAGTTTCAGCAAGGAGAGGCTGTCCCATGCAGCATACCAGCATCAAGAGAGCTACAGCTCACCATCCAACAGAGCTTATTAATGGAAACCCGGATGTTTAGTCTTCTCTTCTCCAGGCTTTAAAAAAAAAATGTTTTCCAAATATTGTTGCATGCCATAAGGTCTTTCCCCCACTGCCAGTCGCCTCGCCAGTGCTTGGATAGGAGTCACGAGTTGGCTGGCAGGCTGCGTGGCAACCGCCGCTCTGTCTCCTGCCACCCAGCAGCCGGCCCCTATTAAAAGGCAAATGGCAAGTGGTTGATGTGCCGCCCGTATGGCAGCCCTTATGGGGCAGGTGTTGGGGCGGAGCCTGCTGCCTGGCAGGGGATGGGCAGCCAGCACTCTCCCCCCCAGACACCCCTTCCCTGACAGAAGCACCTGCCTCTGCTGAGACCCTTTAGCCTCACAGAATGGTCCAGATTGGGAAAGACCTTTAAAAAGAGAATCCTATCATTAGCCTAACACGGACAAGTCTTCAACTAACCCATGTTCCTAAACTCTACATGTACATGACTCTTAAATACCTTCAGGGATGGGGACTCCACCACCTCCCTGGACAGGCCATTGTAATGTCTGGCAACCCTTTCAGGGAAGAAATTCTTCCTAATATCCAACCTAAACGTCCCTTGGCACAACTCAAGATGGTTTTCTCTCATCCTGCCACTTGTTATTTGGTTGAACAGACTGGACGCCACCTCACTCCAGCCTCCCTTCAGCTAGTTGTAGACAACAGTGAGGTGTCCCTTCAGTCTCATCTTCTCCAGACTGAACAACCCTAGTTCCCTCAGCTGCTCCTCACCAGACCTGTTCTCCAGACCCTTCACCAGCTTTGTTGCCCTTCTCTGGATCTGCTCCAACACTTCAATGTCCTTCTTGTAGTGAGCAGCCCAAAACTGAACACAGGATTCGCGATACGGCCTGGCCAGTTCCTCCCTTGCTCGTCCTTGGCATAAAACCAGAGATCATGGGGTAAGTCCCATCCAAATCGCAGCACATCAGGTTTCTGCTCCCCTTTGGGTCTCCCCATCTGCGGAGCATCGCTGTCAACCTGCCACCAGCAGAGTCCCTCTGTCACCCCCCTTCTCCCATCCTGTTTTCTTTGGACAGGCCATCCCTCCTGTGGTTGCTGACAAAGTTTCTTTGTAAGCGTCCCGCGGGCGGTCGGTGCCTCTTTCCCCAGCCCGGACGGCAAGGAGGGCTGTCACTAATGTGTGTCATCCATCAAAGCAAAATTACATGTGTCCCAAAACAAAAAAGGACAGCATGCAGACAAATTACAGCATGCAGCAAATTGCTTACTTGCAGGGGGAGGAAAAAAAAGGCACGGCATGCTCTTTTCCTCCTCTCCCAGAAGTAGGTGTTTTATTCAGCGTAGTAAGACTGAGAAACCTAATTCTGGCAGCAGGATGGGGGAAGCCCAACTGCAGGCAGGCACAGCTATCCCCACAGCTGACCTGTGTGCTGGGGCCGAGCTCTGCCACATCCCAGCCCGTGCTGGGGGATCCCACAGCTCCAGGCAGGCGAGCTCCCCATGCTGCTCTGACACCAAGCATGGGGAGCAGTCCCAAGCCCATCCTGCATTGCACAGAAGTTTATGGGGCCACAGGGGCAAGAGATGCCTACACAGTAGGGGATGCTTGGAGTGATTTGGGGGGTTTTAAGGGTTAGATGCTATTTGTTGAGTGCTTTCCTGTACTGAGGGACATTCCCTCTCTCTGTGGCTGTGGCTGTGCTGCTCTGGTGTGAGCCAGGCCTGAGGATGGGGAGGAGAGCTGGCTGCATTGGCAGAAGGCTGATGTGGGGGAGGCGGGGGACTGGAAGGGCAACTCCCACTCTCATGCTTGCCACATGCCCCTGGAGCTAGCTCCTCAGGGCAAGGTGTGGTGAGCCTGGCACATCCTTGGCAGGGTGTCCAGTGCAGCTCCTCTATTCCCAGAGGAAAAAGGTGAGAGGGACCAAGCTTCCCTTGGTTCTCACAGGGCTGCCCCACCAAGGACACCCTGGGTTTATCTTTCAGAGGACAAAAGCCCCTCTTAACATAGATAATCAATTTTTACTATCACAATCTTCTCATCTATTTGCTTATGTTCTTCAGTACTTCACAAGTCTCATCTGATGCCTGACTTACGGACTGCAGAAATGAACCTGCCTCCAGTGTTTCTGTTTCAGGGTGTCTTTATTTACATTCCCTTCAAGTGTCTTTCCACAGGGACAGTTCCTACTTTTGGCAAGCAGAAGAGCCAATTGTTTCTCAGGGAAACATACAGAAACTTAATCATGGTGCCAGCCAGGTAGAACCCAGGTGGATAATGGTATGTCAGACTGTAAGACCCCTGAAGCAGCTGAGTTGCACCAGGCTGTAAGATGTCCCAGCTGCAGCACAGCCCCTCTGTAGCCCAGCCAGTCTGGGTGCTGGCCAGGAAGAGGGAGCTGATGGCAGATCAGCAGGATGACAGCAGGTGGGAGAAGGGTTACCCCCAGCACTGGCAGAGCTCTCCAATGGAATTGCAGCCCAGAGCTTCAGTTTGGTTTGCCACAGGGACCTGTGTGCTGCTCAGTCAAACAGAGAGCAGCTGCCTCCAGAAGGAGGGATTCTGTGTTTCTGAAGCAACAGTTATCCTGGCAATGACATGATTTTCTTGTTTGCAGAGGATGGTGTGTGCATTATTACCAAGGCACTGCAGAAATAAAGCTCTTTGGCTCACAACACCTTCAAGAGCTATTGTCTTTTACAAAGCATCACAGAAGAGCAAAAACAGCTTCTCCTGCCATGTCAGCAGTAGACCTTGCAAAGGAAATTAAAACAAACTGCCAACAATTCTCTATCAGAATGAAGAAGAAATTAAAAAAGGAGGAAAAAAGTGAGGGTGTAATGTGCCAAGGATTAAAGGTAAGTTTGGAGTGGGCCCAAAGTGGCATTGTGGGTAGACAGGGAGGCAGGGAGCTAGAGCTATTAGGTGACCCCAGGCAGAGGCAGCAGTCCCCACATCCACCACAGCAGTGGTGACACAGACACCTCCCAGGGTTCAGCCTCCACACCAGGCAGCCTGGGTGATGCAGAACGTGTGCTTGCAAGCATAACATCAAAGGGTAAACAGCAAATTCCATAAACCTAAGCCTGGCTTTAGCAAAGGTAGTTGCTATTGGGCTGACCTAATTTCCTTATGTACTGAGTAAGTTCTCCTAAGCAGTGTCTTCCATCCCCTTTCAACCACACCCTGTGGGAGCTGAAGAGGTGATGTTGGTGACAGGAGCCATGGGATGGCAAGGGCAGTGAGTAGAGAGGAGATGACAACTTTGTACACTTTAAGGGAATATGTTAAGTGAGAAGGTAGTTACTTGTCCTGTTTCTCATGCATCCTTCTTGGGACCAAACTGCTTCCATATTTTAACATCAGTGTGACGATGTGCTGATGAAACTTTCTGGGGAGGGCAGAATGGGCCATGGGGCGGGCGCAGCTGGACAGCTGTAAGCAGGGTGCTACCTGGAAGGAAGAGCAACCTCCAGGCACTTGGAACTCATCTATTTCTGTCATTAGCTGAGAGCACATCGATCAGGAAGCACAGAGGGACTGAACAAATTGGCTGAATTAATTGAGCCCTCAGTAAACCATGAGCTAGGAGGGGGCCATGGAAGGTGGGAAGTCAGTAGTCACTGTATATATCATTCCATGTAACCTCAGTATATATCGTTCCATGTAACCTCAGCAGGAGCATCACTGAACAGTGTCATTCAGTTTGGTGTCAAGGTGGCAGATAATCATCCACCTTCATGGTGAAACTGTGGGAGGCTCTACCACCACAAATGAGACTGACCCCAGAGTAACCTCACAGCCCTTCCTCACCCTTGGCTGCTCTCACCATCAGACCACATTAGAGCCAAATGGCAGAGCGGAGGGAAGTCATAACCTGCAATAACCAGCTTGAAATAGCCCAGGGAACCTGTCCCTGACCTCATGGTCTTCCTGCAAGTGTCTCTCACCTACCACAGTGTGGGCAGCACCTGGTGCCAACAGCCCAGCCTGCAGCTCTGGGCATCCCAAGCCACCACCTTGTTTGCAAGGTGATGGAGAAGAGGGCACCCAAAATCGCTCAGGGGGGGATGATGTTTGGGGAGCAAGTACAGTCCTGAAGGCTGGGGTACCACTGGGCTGCCCCGTGGTTACAAAGCCAGCCCGTGACCTTCCCTCTATCCATTGCCCAGCCTCATGGTAATGGAGGGGTTTCTATTCTTGCTGTGCTGAGTCCACTGGCACGCACCCATCCTGTAAACAAAACCAGCCCTCCGGAAGCCAGTGGACATCAAGGATGTAATTTAGTTTCTTAATGGCCTTGCTGAGGCTATTTCAGCGCACACACCACCATGGTGACGCAGGGCTCCCTACCAGCTCGGCCAGCGGTCAGCAAGGGACAGTGGGACAGAAGCCCAGCAGGACACACTGATGGCCAGAGACCTTCAGCTTCAAGAGAAGTGCTGTGTTAGCCTTACTTCATCACTGTTACCTTGCCGGGGTGCTGCACTCGCTTTCCTTGACGGTTGCTGAGAGGTTATTATACCAAGCACAAACACGCTGGTGCCCAGCTGAGGTGCCTCTACGCTTCTTACTCCATTGCACCCTCTTACTCCATTAAGTCTCTGAAGTGTCTGGATGACAATGTGAGAAGCATGGGGCATAAACAGGATGAACTAGAGATCTGGGTGCAGACAAAGGGCTATGATCATCGCAGTCACAGAGGCATGGTGGCATAGCAGCCATGACTGGAATGTAGTCATGGATGACTGTGAACTTATATGAAGGACAGAGTGACAAAACAAGATGGTGGAGTTTCTCTCTATGTGAGTAAGCAGCTACAATGCATTGTGCTTAACCCAGGGGGAGGTGAAGTATTGAAAGCATATGGGTAGGAGTTAAAGGGTATGCAAAAATAGGTGTCACAGTTGTGGGTGTCTACTACAAGCCACCAAACCAAGAGGAAGTTGTCAGTGACCCCTTCTATAGGCAGCTGGAAGTAGCCTCAAGATCACATACTTGGGTGCTCATGGGTGACTTTGGTCACCCTGATACAGTTGGAAAGGTCACACAGCCAGGCACACTCAGTCCAGAAAGTTCCTGCACTGCATCGATGACAACTTCCCGATGCAGGTGGTTGAAAAAGCAGTGAGGAGAGAGATGATGTTGGACCTTGTATTAACAAACAAAGAAGGTCTGGTCAAGGACATTAAGGTAGGAGGCAGCCTTGGCTGTGGCGACCATGAAATGATAGAGTTTAGTATTGTAAGGGAAAGAAGCAAGGCAAATAGCAAAACTTCTACCCTGGACTTTAGGAGGGCTAACTTTGTCCTATTCAAATAACTACTTAAAAGTGTCCTGTGGGCTAGGGCTCTAGAGAGTGGCCTGGTCCAAGAGAGCTGGTTAATATGGAAACACCACCTCCTCCAAGCTCAAGAAAAATATATACCCTTGGGGAAAAAAAATCTAGTGGAGGAGGTGGGAGACCTGCATGGATAAGCAAGGAGCTGCTAGAGATGTTAGAACTTTGGTGATTCTGTGATTCTGTGAAATATATTAAGCTGTGACACTTGGGGATATGATTCAATGGCTGTGGTAGTGTTGGGTTGACAGTTGGACTCTTAGAGGTTTTCTTCAACCAAATTGATTCTATGATTCTTATCTCGCCGTCAGCCCCCAAACTGATCCCTTGAAGCTCCGTCCCTCTGAGATGCCCATTGATTAGAAAGGAAGCCATATTCCTTGGAGCTTGCAGCTCTCTGTGCACATGCAAACTCATCCAACACCCAAACTCCTTCTCTGAATTCTATTGTCAGCCTCCCACTCAGGCAGTGACTGTGTAACATCATCTTGGCTCCCTGTGCAACACAGGAATAAGCCTTTTAAATTGTACATCCTGCCCTTCAGCATTTCTCTCATATTTTGATCCTGTTTTTTTTCTTTCCTCTTGCTGATCTATTCAAGTGCTTGGAAGGTGTAGGTGCTTCCAGTTTGGGGTTCATTTGGGACTTAACCCATTCTGTGCTTGTTTGATGACTGTTCACTTTACTAGCACACAAGGCACAGAATATAATGGATTGCTGAAATTGTTAAAGGCAGTGACAAAAATGAGTTTTCACATTTTGTAATGTGTACAGGTAGCAGTTTGGACTTCTGAAGGAGATCTCAACCACCATCACAATCCTCTTCTTGAAAGAAAAAAAAATAGCTTTTAGAAGGAAAGACAGGGTTCAGGGATAATTTTGAAAGTGGGGTATAATAAGACACTAAATTAAAATAATAATAATAAAAAGACATATTGCCTAGAAAAATTTGTGTTGATAGACTAAACCCAAATCTGGGGAGGACTGCTGCCTGCCACAGTGCAGCAGAAATGTGGTGGTTAAAATAATACCTCTTGTTTTCTGCAAATCACCTTCCATGTTGCTTTTGAGGGATTTCTGGCAAGCAGTTTGAGTTCCCAGCAAACCTTAAAGGCCAAGAAATCACATCCTGGCAGCGGGGAGGGGAGAAGGGAGGAGATGAGAGGTCATGAAGATGCGGCGGGCAGCGCTGTATTATGGGAGCTGCTGGTGGCTGCTGGGAGCTGTGAGTCTGCAGCTCTGGCAAGAGGCAGATCCTGCTTGATTAAAACAAATGGCAAACCTCCCATCAGCGTCAAGCCAGAAAAGTACCCCATCTTTGCATGTGCAGCATGAGTAATAATTAAGAGAAGCATATGGGTTTTCAGCTGATGTACAGCCACAGAAGGATTCTCCATAGTGGCTTTCTCCCTGGCCACATCCCTGCCCCCTGGATTGATTTGCTCACCCAACAGCCCGGAAAGCTGGCAAAAGAAAAGGTTCCAGGCAACTATTGTCTGCTCCCAACTGCGGCCCTACCTTTTTTCCTCCCCTCAAAAGCCCAGGCAGACTGCCCTGCAAATTAGCAGGGAAACCATGAATATTCCTTCGTGCGCCACAAATGGTTCTTCTCGCGACGAGCGGGCTCACATATGTTCTAAATATGTTCAGTTTCATTAGGCGGCGAAGCGCTGCGGATCTGCTATTTTATTCAGGAAGGCAAACAAGGGCTGCATATGTGCAACAGAAGTTGAGGAGAAGGGGGAAAACTGGAGGCACTTGGGATGCTCGGACACGCTGATTTAACGTGGGATGGCTCCCAGCTCGCCTGCAGCAGCCTACTTGCTTGCAGAGGTTGGTGTGCTCAGGCCAGGGATTCTCCTGCCCTCTGCCTGCTTGGAAGCCCGTCGGGAAGGTGGATTTGTGTGCTGCAGGTGACCTGCTTTGAGAAGGTGGGTGGGTGGATTGTTAGGGTTTGTCTTTACTGCCTGACAGCTGCTGTACGCAGGCTGAGAGGTGTGGCTGGGAGTCTCCTCAATTTCTCTCAATTTGGGAGAAAATCTCTCCCAGCTTTTTCTGTTCTCAGGGATTTCTTGCTGATTGCTTGTATGTTCATCTAGTTATGTGGCCAGAACCTTTGAAGTATAGGAAAGATAGATTTTTTAGTAACTCAGAAGCACAAACATTTGCTTTCTCTTATTTTCCTCGAACTGTTGTGCACACTGGAGGTAAACGTTGTGAGCTATCCCCTAGCACCCCTCAAGCAGTGTGGGTGCACAGCCTCTAAAATCAACCTTCCAATATCAACCACTTTTGCTCTCAGGACTAGAGCTCAGCCCCAGCACACAAACGCCTGCAGGTTGTTCTGGTGAGAAGACTGGTAGAAACCATTCTCCAGACCTCAGTGTCCCCTTTTTGTTTCTCCCCAAGAGTGGGATGGATTTTTTTAACCCATGTAGCAAGTTTAGACAGGGTTAGAAAATGAAAATTCATGTAAATCACATTTTTGAGGTAAACACACACCCTGTGTTAAGTATTCATACCCCGGAGTGTTTCCTATCATATCTGCATTGATCAGTGGATTAAGAAATACATTTCCTTTGTCTTGGTCCCTCTGATCTGCTTTCTCCCAGCAGAAGGGTCACAGAGAAGGCTGGATGTTTCCACAGATAGGGAGCTGCTCTGAAAAGTTCTGAGTACCCATTGACCCTTAACCAAGAGCTGGAAGTACCATGCTCCTGATGTCAGGTCCTGGGAAACCATGAGGTGCTGGAGATATCTCAGGTGGTATCTCAGAAGGTTGGATATGGTGCTTGGGGATATGGTTTAGGGGTGAATCTTGTAGAGTTATCAGTTGGACTTTGTGATCCTGAGTGCCTCTTCAAACCTGAATGTTTCTGTGACTTTGTGATTCTGTGACGGTGATGTTGGCTGGTGACTGTCCAGTACTGCAGCCAAGCAGTGCCCTCACTTAAATTGCATGTACAGAGAGACACACCTCAGGAATAAAGACAGCAGAATATATATGAAGGGAGGACAGAGCTCAGAGAGGAGGTGTAAGAAACCAACCTGTTATTATTTGCTGATGGCATAAGAGGCGTGTTTTAAAGGCCTGATTTGTGGCGGTTGTAAAGCACCAAACCAAATAAACCAGCGAAGCTGCCTTCAGAGGAACACCCAAAGATCAATAAGAATCCTGATCGCTGCAGTGACTCATTTTCCTTCCCCTAACCCCAGGTGTTGTATTCACAGCTCCTTCAGCTGTGCTGGGGCTGCTCCATGATAGCTGCACAGCGCAGTCATGCGATCCTCGCCCCGCAGCTCAGGAAGCAGGGAGTTAAAGAAGTTTCCCTTCTCCTCCACCCCAACAATCAGAATCAGCAGTTTGCATTATTTTTAAAATGAATGCTCAGAATCAGCAATTTTATCTTTTTTTTTTTTTTCACTCTCTCTCTCTTTTTTTTTTTTTTTAAGATCTGGAGGGTTTTTTTTTTATTTAAAGTGGAAAACTACATTAAGTGCAAGGCACTCAACAAAGAAGCAGTCATAAAGCCTAAGTATTCTTAGAGTTATAAAATATGTCCGTGGTGGCAATTCTACTGCCAACAATGAAGTTTTAAGCATTAATATGCCTTCATTGCAGTTTTAATGCCTTAATATTGACTCTATAGCTCTTTTGGGTAATTCTGCTTTCTCTGGTACTTGAAAGGTGATGATGTCAGCGTTCTTCGCACTGATTCATATGCAGGTTGATGAAGCTGAGTTATTTATTGAGTTCCATTATATTTTCTATAAACATTAGTTCTCAATAAACAGAGACATTTAGCCGAGGGTTTATTTATTAAATAGGTACTGTACAGATGGTTTTGCCACACATGATGTGCTGCAGAGGATATTACTCAGGAATAATCAGCTGTGTTATAGCTTGGCTAAATTAATAAGATGATAATGATGAAATTGATGCTTTTGAGCTAGGCTTGGTAAATGGTTTTTGCATAAACAAACTGATAAATTTGAGAAGCAATTACTTGCTTGTCAAAGATAAAAACACAACAGGGCCCATTTATAGTTAGGTCCTATTTATTTTTAAAGATTGTACCAGATTTTATGTTTAATACGCTGCAATTAAAAAATAATACTTAAATGAAGAATAATAAAAAACTAACTTTCTGAGCTCCTCTTCGGATCTGAAGGCACAGCGTTGCTTGGTTAGACATCAAGTAAACTTTTTCAAGGCTTTCACTGCATCTAGAAAGAATATAATTGTTTTATGAAAGATGCTGCCTGCAGTCACACAGCGCGAGCTCTGGCAGCGCTTCCTGCAGCAGCGTTTGCCCGAACACCAAGACGGGTTTCATACAGAGACATGCAGTCTCCAGCTCCATGTTGAATGCAGACCTCTCAACAGTGATCAGGCAGGTGAACAAAACACACATGTTCTCCACACACACCCCAGTAACTTGGAACTCCCCAATCAAATGAGAGTCACAGAATCATTTAGATCAGAATTGTGCTGAACGTGAGCCAGCAGTGTGCTCAGGTGGCCAAGAAAGCCAACAGCATCCTGGCCTGGATCAGGAGTAGTGTGGCCAGCAGGACCAAGGAAGTGATAGTCTCCCTGTACTTAGCACTGGTGAGGCCACACCTCAAATATTGTGTTCAGTTTTGGGCCTCTCAGTTCAAGAAGTACATTGTGGTGCTGGAGCATCTCCAGAGAGGGGCACTGAAACTGGTGGAGGGTCTGGAGAACAGGTCTGATGAGGAGCAGCTGAGGAAACTGGGGTTATTTAGCCTGAGGGGGAGACCTCATTGCTCTCTACAACGCAAAGGAGGTTGTAGTGAGGTGGGGATTGGTCTCTTCTCCCTGATATCAGCCTATAGAACAAGAGGAAATAGCCTGAAATCGGGGAGGGGAGCAATAGGTTAGAGATTAGGAAAAATTTCTTTCTTGCAAGAGTGGTCAGGCATTGGAACAGGCTGCCCAGAGAGGTGTTCAGGAAATGTGTGGACATGACACTTGGAGGTATGTTTAATGGCCATGATGGCATTAGGTCAGCAGCTGGACTTGATGATTTTAGAGGCCTTTCCAGATGAAACAATTCTATGATCACACAGGATAGTAGGGATTGGAAGGGACCTCTAAAGATCATCTAGTTCAACCCTCCTGCTAAACCAGGTTCACCTAGAGTAAATCCCTAGAGTAACCTCTCCATCCGTATGAAAAATGACAGATGGAAGGTTTGCCTCCTTGAAGAGACAGCTGTGCTTGAATCCAGATGATGTTGGATTGGATTCTAAATTCTAACACCAGTACTAATGGTCATCATATGCAGCAGCCATCACTACATCCACCATGGTTCCTGGCATCATCTCAAACCTTTAGGACATTACAGTGACTCACAACAGTGACACTGGAGGGACAGCTTCATTTGTCCCTATGATCTGGCACTGGTTTCTGACCTGTTTGGTTGTTTGAACATTGATGCTGGAGTTTGCTGTGTAGCTGTAATAGCTTGATCCAAGGGAAGGAGTGGCAGGGAGGGGTACCTATACTCAGACTTTGGCTGATCAAAGCATGCTATGGAGTGAAAGAATTTCAGGTTCTTGGTTTTTCTATGACCCAGTTCAGCAATCATGGAGATTCATAGATTTGAAGGTCAGGAGAAGTTATTACCATCACTTCATCTGACCTTTTGAAGAACTCCAGCCATCAAGCCAGTCTTCCCCTCATACCCCTATCTGAGTTGTATGTCTAGAGGTGTATGTGTGCACATACTGAGGGTTATCACTTGACTTGTCTCCTGACAAACATCTGGGTTCATATACACCCAGAGGACCTTCTCTATAGGTTTTTAGTATATCATAGAATAATAGAACATTAGGGGTTGGAAGGGAACTCCAGGGATCATCGAGTCCAAACCCCCTGCCACAGCAGTATTGCCCAGGGTAGTCCACACAGGAATGCATCCAGGTGGGTTTTGAAAGGCTTCATAGAAGGAGACTCCACAACCTCCTTGGGCAGCCTGTTCCAGTGCTGTGTCACCCTCACTGTAAAGAAGTTTCTCCTCATGTTGAAGTGAAACCTTCTATGTTCGAGTTTGTATCCATTGTTCCTTGTCTTATTACTGTGCGCCACTGAAAAGAGATTGGCCCCCTCCACTTGACACCCACCCCTCAGATATTTATAGACATTGATCACATCCCCTCTCAAGAGCCCCAGGTCTCTCAGTCTCTCTTTATAGGGAAGATGCTCAAATCCCCTAATCATCCTCATGGCTCTCCATTGGACTCTCTCCAACAGGTCCCTGTCTCTCGACCAAACAAGTGGTGGCCATGCTGCAGAGGACCTCACAAGCTTCTAACACTGCCTGTGTTCTCAGAGTGACAGCAGCACTCTATAGCAACTGTGGTTGGAGGTTTTCATCTGAGGGCACCTTGTGAACATGCATTTAGCTTTGTAATGATGGGGGCTTACGAGAGAGCTGGTGAGTGACTTTTTAATGTGTCAGGCAGTGATAGGACTAGGGGAAATGGATCCAAGCTAGAGGAGGGGAGAGTTAGATTAAACGTTGGGAAGAAGTTCTTCACCATGAGGGTGGTGAGACACTGGAACAGGTTGCCCAGGAAGGTGGTAGAAGCCTCATCCCTGGAAGTTTTTAAGGCCAGGATGATCCATGAGGTTCCTTCCAACTCTGACAGTTCTGCAAGTTCTGTGAATGTCCCCAAGAAGTAGGTGCCTCCATCTCCTTGGTGGGACCAGTTTCTGTGTGCACTGATGGGACAATGATACTCCTAATGATGTATCTTACCTTCTTGTGCACTGGAGGAAGAGCTCAGGTCCTCAGTTAATTCCTTCTTCCCCTGGGCATTGCTGTGCCCTAAGGGCAGCCATGTCTTCTACATAAAAATATTCCTCGGATTCAAGGCCACAGGAGACGTGGGGAGAAAAGCTGTGGGTTTCTGCTGGTTTCACCAGGAAGGCAAAGCTGTGGAGCTACCTCAGGTGAAGCTTGGATAAGTGTTTAGCACTTCATTTTAGAATCTGAATCATCCCCTTGATTCTTTCCATACAGTTGTACCCACCTAGCACCCAGAACACAGGGAGATCTGCAATGATGTGACTTTGTGATAATCCAAATCCTCAGCTGTGGTGCAGCTCAACCTGCCTGGCTGGGACAGGTTAGCAGGGACAGGGACCTCCCTGCACCATTCCTCCAGCAAGCAATTTAACTTGGACATCAGTATGAACTGACCTCCTTGCTGGTAAGCCCAAACATCTGAAGTAAGGAGGTGTTGAGCAGGGAGAGATGAGGCCATTTCCATCCTGTGAGGTGTTCAGGTCCATGTGTGGTGCAGCTGCTGCCTTTCAGCTGGCTGGTATTGGGATGTTTTACTGTATTAAAAGTGGGTACTGGCAAAAGTAAGGTGGGTAAGACCTTTCTGGGACATGAAACATCTCTGTTGTTTGGAGCATGGCCAACATTCTTGTGCTGAGAAGGGAAAAAACGGGAAAAAGAGACAAGAAAAAGTCACTTCACCACAGCATTCCTGTGTGAGCATTCCTAGGAATTTCATATAAAAAAATCATATGTCTTTTTGTTTAGGGTTAGGTTGTTTTCAGAAAATGCCACCTTCCAATCAAATCTATACTTTTATATAACAGAAGATTGCTGTCAATGAAGATGTTCTTCTTCTTTACATCTTTACAGTAACCCAGGATACTGCTATTCAGGAAAAGACAGAGACAGAACATTCCCAAAACACGGATGAACTTTTTGTTTGTTTTAGGCAAGGTCAGTGCTGAACTTTGGGTCTCAGTCAAAGACTCTGCTCCAAGCTGATTTATTCTGAATGGAGAGAAATGTGGATCTGCAGCTGCATAGAACACCTGGGCTTGGGGTCCTAAGCAAGCTGTGATGTGCTGTGACATGCTGGCACAACCACTGTGCCAGGCCTCAGCCAGCATGGCCCGTTCCCATTGAGGACCAGGGTGGCTGAGCAGACTTCTCTCCTGTGAGGGTGCTGGAGCACTGGAGCAGGCTGCCCAGAGATGTTTTGGAGTCTCCTTTTCTGGAGACTTTCAAGACGTGGCTGGATGTGTTCCTGGGTGACCTGCCGCAGGTGATCCTGCTTTGGCAGGGGGACTGGACTTGATGACCTCTGGAGGTCCCATCCAGCTCCTGCCATTCAGTGATTCTGTGATTCTTGTGTTCTTTTCACCAGGCTTCAAGGAGCCCTTCAGCACGGTTTGCTGTGACTCTGAAGTCTGCCTTAAGAGCTGGTGCATGGTGGCGCTTTGAAATGTTCATTAGTAATTAGGTCACCATATAAAGAGATCCTATGGATACCTTCATGGCACTAAATGAGCCAATCCCGAAGAAAGCCACTGTAATGCATTCCAAAGGAATAAATAATGACTTGGCTATTAGCATAAAGTGCCAGCCACAGCTCTGCACTGCCTGCCTGGCACCTCTGCCAAACCCACCCAGCCGGCCGCCAGCCCACACATGGGGGTCCCTGGCCATGAGCTGGCGTGGGGATGGCGAGGTTTGTCCCAACACAGGGGGCTTCGGAGGGGGGATCAGGGGGCTTCTGCGACTCCTGCCAGGGCTTGTGGTGGTGTCAGCCCCCAGGTCATCCACCCTGCTTTTGCAGGCAAGAAGCAGGGTAATGTGGGAGCGTGCAGGAAGAGATTTTTGCACTTCTTGCTCTAATACATAATCAGAGCTTTTGTTCCATGGCTTGCACAAGCAAATTAATTAGAAATTGATCTGAGCAGAAGTTGGGTGCAGCATGCATTCAAGGCAGAGGCCGTGCATGTATTTGCTCTCTTCGTCATGGAACAATTATCTGCCCATTTAGGAAATGCAAAATCTGTTTCAATTTTAATAGGTGCTCCTCACCAGAAAAACATACCAGACTGCTGCTGATTGTAGTGCACAGCTTAAAAGCCTCTGAGAGGAAAGCATCATTCAAACCCTGCTTCTCCTGCCCCCAGTGTTGCCCTGGCTGATTCCAGGAGGCCACAAGGCAGACAGCAGTGCCAACCTGCCCCATCAGCTGGACAGGCTGGCACAGCACTGGTAGCAATGGCACAGCCACCCAGGCAAATGAAGGGTCATGATGGCAGGAATATGGGAGAGGATGAGGCCAGGAGGAGGGATGTGCAGGGGAGGATAGCAGTGATGGTGGGTGCCTGGCAGAGAGAGCTGTTTCCTCAAAGCCATGCGGCTGGTGCTGGGGCAGAGCAGTGTGGTGAACACCACAGTAGTGGCTCTGGGGACACCAGCCCCAAGCAGAGCCACTCCATTGGCCTCACCAGGCACCCTGGAAATACATAGGAAGAACAGGTAGTGGGGATAGCATTGAGACCTGTTTTGTCAGTGCCCACTTCCCTCCCAGCAGTTGAGCAGACAGGCATGTCAGGTGCCTGCTCCCTTCTCTTATGTCTGCTGTTGAAAAACCCAGCCAGAGGATGTCATTAGATGCAGCCACACCATCTGCCTCCTCCTCCCCTCCCCTTTAAATAAGGAAACACCTTGTCAAACACATCCCACTAAATATCCCTAACACCCTCCCGCTTGCTTCACGGGATCGTGCACCATCTGGACCCTTGTGCTGCATCACCGTGGCAAGGGCCAGGCTTGGACCTGCTGTGGCCATCAATGGCTCTGCAGTGGCCACTAGTGGGTCTGCACCCCCCCACACCCCGTGTCCCTGTGTAGCAGTAGCAGCTCAGCAAAAGCAATGAGTTCGTGGAGGAAGGTGGGGTGTTTAAAAAAAACCATCCCAGCAACTCTACTTCAATGTTGTTAAACCTAGAAAATTAACCAAGGAGGACCTTAAACACAGACATTTATTAACATGTAAATGGACTGAGTCAGCAATTAGTCAACAGTCAGCATAATTGAATTGAATGTAATTAAGTCACCATTTAATTATTCCCATTTCATTTAAGGTAAATATTTACTACGTCCGTAGGTTTTCCCTGGTCTTTTGCACAGAAAACCAGTGTCTGTGCAGAGGGGCTGGGCTGAACTTTCTCAAGAACTTTAGAAGGGCAGGTTGGCTCTTCCTGCCCTCACAGTGCTGCTCCCTGATGCTGCGGGTGAGCGTGGCTGAGCAGCATCACTTGGGCTCCTGTGCTCGGGAAGGGCTCTGCAGGACCTCCAAGCCCCGAGCCACGCAGGGCGGTCTGGGGCTCGGTTACCTCCCACCTGTGCCCCGCAGTTGGCAGTGTCCTGGGCACACACACAGAGACGCTCACGCAGCCCCTGCTGATCGGCCCTGCGATGAGTCTTTGTTCTTAGCGATTACTGTGCAGACAACACACTCACCCGGCTGCGCCGAGGCACTGCGCACCAGCCGCGGGGGGAGGGGTGGGGGGGGACACTGAAAGGGTGCTGAGAAGAGCCTTAGGAGATGGAAGAACATTATTTTAAATTATCTTGAACATAAAACCGACTAAACAACAACAACAAAAAAAAAAACCACCCCAACAACTAAAAAAAAAGAAAGAAAGAAAAAAAACCAAACAAAACACATTAAAAAACGGCAAAACAAAATAAAGGGGGGGGGCGGGGAGGGGGAAGTGAGGATTTGGCAACCTTGCAGCAAAAAAAATCCAACAACCAACTAAGAAAACAACCCACCCTCAAACCCAGTTATTCCTTTTAAATAAAAACAAAAATGAGAAACAGTAACTATTAGAAATCCCACCTGGTGCTTTCTCTGTGTTAATGATGCTTCTTAAATTGCGTGTGGGTAAATGGTAATTTTGTCTCACACCATTAAAAACTAATGGAACCCTTGATGATAAGAAATGCCATAGCTAGCTTGTTGGAAAACGTTTAATTAATAAAGTAATAAAATTATTGTAAACTAGTGCAGTTTCGCAGAGGATTCAATGGGATATAAAACAGATAAAACATCCGTGAGAGTTGGTACCAGAAATAAATGCTCCTCTATAAAAAGCAGCACTGTGAAGTTAGGCTGGGCTGGGGGGTACTGAGTTAGGGCAAGCCATGGCGGTGGTGGGAAGGGTCTTGGAATGACCCCTTTGTGGGAAGGGGTGGGAACACCTCGGAGTGCAGGCAGGCAAGCAGAAACTTTCTCACAGAATCACAGAAGCATTCAGGTTGGAAAAGACTCTCAGGATCACCAAGTCCAACCAACAAGCCTACTCTACAAAGTTCACCCTAAACCATATGCCAAAGCACCACATACAAAACACTTCAATCCACATCCAATGTTGGGGACTCAGCCACCTCCCTGGGCAGCACATTCCTGAACACTCCTGATGTGTAGATTTTTTTCCTAATGTCCAGGCTAAACCTACCCACTGGCAGCTTGAGGCCATTGCCTTTTGCTCTATCACTAATTACCTGTGAGAAGAGACCAGCACCAGCCTCTCCACAGCATCCTTTCAGGTAGCTGTAGAGAACAATGAGGTCTCCCCTCAGCCTCCTCTTTTTCAAACTAAACAGCCCCAGCTCTTTCAGTTGCTTCTCATGAGATTTATTCTCCAGGCCCTTCCCCAGCTTCATTGCCCTCCTCTGCACTCACTCCAGCTGCATGCTGTGGGGCCAAAGGTGGCTTCTGCTGCAGCTGCAGCCCTGTTAGTCCAGGGAAATATTTTGGTGTGTCATTGCTGTCACTGGCCCATCCCACAGCCTCCAGAGCCAGTCCCTGGTAGCCTGAGTGGGTTTGGGGTGAGGCACCAGTGAGCCCTTCTGTTGCAGCCACTTTGCTGTGTAATCCTTGTGAAGGCGAGTGGAGAAAAGGGATCAAAGCCTCTACCCTTGACCCTGCTGCCAGGGAGTGAGCCTGGTGATGCGTGCAGGTAGCTGGCTGGTGGCACAGGCAGCCCGGTGCATGTGCATGGCATCCCAGGTGAAAAGAGGGCCAGGCACAGGGAAAAACACATACCAGTGGTAAAGGCTGGGTACCACTCCTCATCCTGCTGCTGTGCCCAGGTGTGCTTCATGTCCTTTATTGAAGGCTTTGGGGATGAGTCTCCTGTAATTGGGAGACTGTAGAGAGGCTTCCCCCTTTGCATGAGCTGCACCAGGTACCACTGGTGCTTATAGAGACATTGCCCAGAGCCTGCAAGTCTTTGTTACACATCTTAACGAGCTGCAGATGTTTGGATTCAGGACATGAGTCATCTGCCAGCTGCCCCAACTTTCACTTAGTCCTAAGACTCAATCTGCCCAACTCACTGACACGCACTGTCAGCTCTTCATTTGGAAGCAGTCAGCCCAGGGTGGAGGGAGGCTGGAAGAAGCAGTGGATGGGAGAAAGGCACCCACAGGCACATCCTAGATTTCAGGGTGTCACAAGATCTAGACAGAGCCCCTGGCATTTGGGAGCCCTGTGCAGAGCCAGCACTGCCTGAGCAGTGATGCCAGCACTCTGCAGTGTGCCACAGACAGACATGTAAGGGTCTGGGACCCACCTTGACCAGTGTTTGTCCAAACCTCCAGAGACATGTTCCTGTGAAGATCTGAGTGTGCTTCTGTAGCAGGCTGGCAGGCCTGCCTTCCTCTCCTATCAGAATAGTGGATGTTTGTCCTAGGGAATGAGGCTGCTCCACTGTGCTTCTAGCATGGATGGTTTAATCAGGGCTTTGTGCAAACCTCATTACAGCCACAGCCTCTGTCTCTTCTGTAACTGGGAGAAATGCCATTGCAGTACATACAACCTGCACACTGCATCACAGAGTTAATGCTCGTACCCATTAACCTCTGATGTCTTGATTGTAATGAAGGGATGGTCAGACCTTAGTCACAAAAAGTCTGCTTTCCTCACCAAGTCACTGCAGACAACTGATGGTGTTCACAGCATCATCTGCTTTCAATTTGAGTGCCTGAGTTTTCTCTGCAGTCCCCACCTTGGTCTTTATTTAGCTGCCATCCTGCCTGAACTCCAGTTTTAACATAAATTGAGGGCTTTGAGAATTTTTAGAGCACATCAGTATGATTTATACTGCTGACAGTAACAGTCATCTGGTTCCTCTCCACACAGAGGGATTCCTTACTCCTTTGGCCTGGGTGCATACACATTTGGGAAAGGTGAGACCCCATCCAAAGCACCTGAGAAAAATACTGGGGTCTCCACTTGGAAGCAGATTTATTTCTGAGGTAGCCTCAAAAATGTGGGCACAGGGAGAAGGCTGCCACTCGTTACCTAGGCAGTGCGGAAATACTGATGTGGCTCTGTAACTCGGCCCACTGGCAACACCAGGGAGGACATTTTTACCTTCTTAGTGTATAATAAATGAAAACATAAGGAGTTCAGAAAAAGATGGGTATGGCCAAGATTGAGATATTTGCTCCCTGGCAAACTCTGGTTGCTTTTGGTTGAGTCAAAGTTTTCCCAGATGATGTTTTGCCGAGCCAGCAGCAGATTCGGCTCCCTGAGCTCTGGAAGGGAAGGCAGGGCTGGAAGCCACCCCTGTGCTTGCTGACAGAGCCAGACCCAGCCTCCTGCTGTCCAAAGACACAGCTGGTCCCAGGGCTGAACCACTGCAGGGGCAGCTCAGGGACAGAGATTTACACTTCTCTTTTTCTCTTATGCCACAAGATGATGACAAAACAGGACACAGTCTCAAGCTGTGCCAGGGCAAGTTCAGGCTCGAGGTGAGGAGAAAGTTCTTCCCAGAGAGAGTTGTTAGCCATTGGAATGTGCTGCCCAGGGAGGTGGTGGAGTCACCATCCCTGGAGGTGTTCAAGGGGAGATCAGATGTGGCACTTGGGGCCATGGTTTAGTAGTCATGAGGTCTTGGGTGACAGGTTGGACTTGATGATCTTTGAGGTCTTTTCCAACCTTATTGATTCCATGATTCTACGATTCTATTCTATGAAAACAATAACAAGTTGGTAGCTGCTTGAAACTCTTTTTTGTTGTTGTTGTTTTTATTTATTTTTAGCAGCTGTGTTCTTAGAGTGTCACAACTAATGATCCCTTTGCCTCAATCATGTTAAGGGTCCTACAATAACTAGGAGCTTGCTGCGCCTTCCCGTGGTGTGAAGCTTCCCCATGTGGGGACCATGATGTTATTCTCAGGAAGGGAGGGCAGAAGAAGCAGGGCAGAGCAAGAAACAGTTAGGTTTAGCAGCAGAAATTACAGCATAAATGACTGAAAATTCTGTAATAACTTTCACTTCCAGGCATGGTACCACCAGCAGGACAAGGGGTGATGCTTGTATTGAATCTGCACAGGATGGAGTCACATCAGCCGGGCTCCTTTTTGCAGAGATATAGATGAAGTAAGTGCAGTATTTGTCAGGAAAAAGAGAGGGAACCAGTCAAGGAAGTAATACTTAAAATCATAGAATGATTAAAGCTGGGAAAAACCTCGATGATCAAGTCCAACTTTGACCACTGAAGGGCTTGCCAGGGAGAAGGGTGATTAAAAGCTGGCTGTTAATAAAGCACGTGGGCACCAGGGTTGTGTGGCTCAGGTAAAAGCAGAGGGCTTTTGCTCCACGATGCGCTCCTGTCTGTCAATGCTACTTTTGGGTTGTGGGGGTTTTTTGTTTTATAAATGACATGTTTTCTTTTGGCAGATGGGAGCAAGTCTTGAAGAATACTTTTTTTTTTGGAGGCAGACAAATTGGCTGCCTGGAAATATATGTAGGTAGGTAGCTGTCGGATGGCTGTGAGTGTCAGCACCATGCCAGCTGAGCTGGCCGGCACCGCTCCATGTCTTGCCCACCCCAATCTCCCCTATGGACCCCCCAAATCCCCAAACAGCCACTTCTGGGCTGGAGCAAAAATGACAACTCTGATACAAGATTTGCTCTGGATATTGCTGATATTGCTCTGTGCCTCACTGTTATAAAACTTCCCCGCTGGCTATTTCTCCAGCCAGGGAATTTTACCCAGATGAATGTGCTCGCCTGCCTCTCACCAGCTGCCAAAATCCAACTTCTCTGTGAGT
The DNA here is from genome assembly GCF_026170545.1 of Melanerpes formicivorus. Lineage (NCBI taxonomy): Eukaryota > Metazoa > Chordata > Aves > Piciformes > Picidae > Melanerpes > Melanerpes formicivorus. Next base: position 5,678,946 of record NW_027142357.1, read on the forward strand.
GGAAATAAGGCTGCAGCCCCCAGTCAAGCGGAGCCACAATGCTCTTTACGAGGGGAGGCAAAATAAAACCATTCCCCACATTAAGAGCTGTGCAAGCCAGCATGCTGCAAGGTGAAGTGATTTGCCAGGTGGAAGGAGGATGAAACCTGCTCTCAGGAGCTCTGTTTCTGCAGTGCTGAGGGTGGTGGATGGGCATCCTCACAGGGAGACCACAGATACTGGGCATTGTCACCAGCCCATCATCACTTCCCCAGCCTTACAGGGACAGATTGGGGGGGGAAGCCACCTGCAACACACTGACCCCCAGACCAGGCATCAGTAAAGTTTCACCAGCAAAAAAAAAAATATATTCTTCAAACATTAGGCACTGAAAGTGGGTGTTGTGAGCCAGCAGCAGATATTGGTGGCAGCTGGAAAAGTCTCTGAACATCTCAACAGTGTCTAAGTGTTGGATGTGAGTGAAGGGAGAGTTAGATGAAGCCAAAATCTATATGCCGGAGCATGTGCCCAGCACAGCCTCGGGATGTTTAGGCCTGTTTGCTTTATCAACAGAGAAAGCACCCTTTAAAAGCAATTCAGAATGCCCAAATCAGAGCACAGTGTCTGTAGAGTCCTTCACTATAGGTGGTGCTGCATGTGCTACTACTACAGCAAAACAGCTAATGGCTCGAACTGTGATATGCATCGTGGCTTTATGAGAGGAAGATGCTGGAGATGAAGCTGCTGTGAATATGCAGGTAGGTACTAAAAATGGCAGGGTGAGAGACACCCTGAAAATGAGGCAGTGCTGATCCCTGGGTGGGTAGGGTCAGTATAGCTGGGAGCAGCTCCTTCGCAGTGGCTTCATCTCCACGCTTGTAGCATGTTGTTCTTAACGCCTTCCTTCACTGCAAAAGTGAGGTATTTAACCAAAAACATGCAAACAGATCTGTTATTCTCCTCCTTTATTAACCTTTCGCAGCCTCTGAAATCTCAGCGCAAAGGGAAAGCTCTTCGCTCTCCCTTTGTCTGAAGGGAGAGGTTTAAACTTTAGAGGCAAGCAGGGAGGTGCACACGTGTGAACCCAGCCCTGTAACCAGGCACAGGCAGCACACTCTCTCCCCTCTCCTATAAATACAGACACACAGATGTACACCCCCAGATACACAGGCGTGTGTGCCGATGTGCGCACAAAGACGGAGCAAAAGACTCCTCAAAAATGAAAGACAAATGTTAGAGAACGATATTCCCAAGCCCTCAAGTCCCTAATCATGAGTTTGATGCAATATTTGCCCTAATGGGAAATGATAACTGGCACCATTCCAAAGCAAACCTCGAAGAAAGGAGCAATAAAAAAGGAAAATGCTAGCTTGGCAGTTAAAGAAAGAGGAGCCGAAGCGAGAACTGCTGTCGGAGATAATAAAGAATTAACCACAAACCCCTTTTCTATTAAGCACAAAAAAGGATATTAAAATAACATGCCCCCTCCCTAAATGTTTCAAGGCTTGTGTCATGGTTTGCTGCACAGCTTCCCTGGGACGTTCTGCAGCCCTCCTCCTTCTCTCTCATGTGAGGAAGGCTGCTGCACTCCAGCACACGGCACCAGCTTCCTTACCATCTCCCTCCTTTTTTTGGTTAACTTACACAAATCACAGAATGGTAGGAGTTGGAAGGGGACCTCTGGAGATCATTGGCTCCAACCTCTCTGACAGAGCAGGATCACCTAGGGCAGATCACACAGAAACACATGCAGGCAGGTCTTGAAAGTCTCTAGAGAAGGAGACTCTCTGAGCAGCCTGTTCCAGGGGCTCCAGCACCCTCACAGTAAAGAAGCTTCTCTTCATGTTGAGATGCAACTTCCTGTGTTCCAGTTTTTGCCCATTGCCCTCATCCTATCGCTGGTCACAACTGAAAAGAGCCTGGCCCCTTCTTGACACCCACCCTTCAGATATTTGTAAGGCTTAGTAAGATCTCCTCTCAGTCTGATCTTCTACAAACTAAACAGATCCAGGTCTCTCAGCCTTGTGCTTCAAATCTTGACTTTTCCAAGGAGAAGGAATATGATAGCAGCCAGTGACCATGTGGACCTTCAGGAACTGGCTGAGATAGAGCAGTCCTGATGGGCTCCTCTTCTCTCCTCTTAGGAGTCCACTGTACAGTGCAGCTTTGCCACATTAGCCATGCTGCCCACAGGCACAATGACATCTGTTACACATACAGCAAGCCTCAGAGCTCTGTTTCCTGGTTCTAGTGGCAAACATCAATCCTTTCACCTTCATGTTCTTACCATGATTTACACTCAGGGTATTTTCTCACTTAAAAAAATTACATGTGGTAAATTATGCCCAAAAAAAAAAAAAATATGTCACAGGTCTGGGCCAAAAGTTGGTGCAAAGAAAATTGAATCAACAGCCACTAGACAGAGGAGAGAAGAAAACAGGAAGGCTAGCAGCCAGGAGGCATTTATGCATACACGACCCGCCTTTGGAGCCTACCAGGACACTCCCTACTGTCACCAATAGAGGTACTAATGTCTGCTGAGTTTTGTTTGAGGTTGGTCAGTGCTGCAGGAGAAGTGGGGCTGACCTCAGGGCATGTGTGCCTCAGCGCTGCCAAGGGCTGCACAGCTGGGGACGCACTGGAGGGCCCCAAATCATCACCATGTCTGTCTGGCCTTTTCACCTGGGTTTTACCCGTTCTGCTCAAACCGTATTAACAGCAAGATCCAACTTAAGTATCCCTTGACGTTTCCATCTCAACCAAACAGCAGATTTTACTATGGCAATTTTTAAGAAGAGGTGCTCAGGGCACTATGCACCCACAAGGCTGAAGCTACTCCTTACACCCAGTCAAAGAAACCCTCAGTAGGCTTCTATTTCAAATCCATTATGATCTAACCCATTAGTACACAGAGAGGCATTAATCACACTGAGAAATGAGATATAACAACTCTTTTGGTACTTCCATATTATCTGGGTCTTTAATAAGCAGCTTGACTGTCAGCTTCAATGGGGTTTCATAGAACTGGTTGCTCACATGTGCACTAGGAGTGGCCCAAACCCAAAATGACACAAGGCAGAAAGACAAAGATGCACTACAAAATTACTGAGGGGTTATTGCAAATGTTAAATAAAGCACATCTGCTAGGCAGAGCTTGTTAAAAAAAACCCCAATGTGTATCTTGCACTGATCTTGGCCACTAAGAGGGCAAAGCTTTAGAAGATAGAAAGAAAAAAAGCCCACCTGTACAACATAGTTTTTAAGCCTAAAGGTCTTGCTCTCTGACATGTGTAGAACTCCGTGAAGGAATTACAACTCACAGCTCAGAAAAACACTAAGTGCAATCTATGGTTCAGAGACAAAAAGCCAAACTCCCTCCCGGGCTCTGTCAGTGCAGGAAGGCAGAGCTACAACATTGAGTGCCTACCTTTAAAAGTACTTAACCAGAATTTCACCAAGGATCGCATGGTTCAAAGCCAACTGTTTATCTGCCAGTACCAGTCCAGGTTAATTTCTAAGGTGAACTTAAAAAAGAAAGATCAATAAACATGAAGGTGGAAAGATTTAAGAAAAAAATAACTGCTGGAAGTGGTGAGCCAAGATCTTCAGAACAACTTGTCTCTGCCTGAGGTACAGGCAGGCTGGTTTTCAGATCAGTCACCTACAACTGTGGTGTCACGAAGTGGAAAAATACCACCCAGAGTCATTTTTAGCAGAGAACACCAACAGCTCCTCTCACATTTCACATCCACTGCAACTCCATCCTGGTTAGATTCACTGCCAAACCCTAAATCCTTACTTGATTTATCAGTCACCATTTTATATAGTTAATTCATATGTTCATTAGACAAATCCATCCCCCCAAGGTAGTCACTTAAGGTACTGCTGGCATCTCAACATGCACAAATGGGTAATTCTTAATGACCTTCCAAGCTGACATGTTTTTGGCACCAGTTTTCTGTATCCTAATTTCAAGCTGCCTCTCTGGTGCTGTCACAGGGCTGACTTCACTCAGGAAGAAGGACTTGCAGTTGGAGGTTTTTAGTAAGATCGTTCCCGTCAGTTATCTGCAGGATGATTACAGTTATCTCCTTGGATGAAACTCCCTGTGTTTCCAGCTGTTTCCCAGCATGGGAAGCAGCCCTCTCTTTCAGCAGCCTTGGAGGAGAAAACATTCGCATCAGACAGTCTGACTGGGTTGGTGATTTCTCCAGTGTTCCTGCTTACATTTTTTTGGCCTGCAGATGCCTGGTGGGGAAAAAAAAAAATTAAAAATTGGTAAATAGAGGTCACAGAATCACAGAATGTTAGGGGCTGGAAGGGACCTCAAATGATCATCCAGTCCAACCCCCTGCCAGGGCAGAATCACCTATACCAGATCACACAGGAATGCATCCAGGTGGGTCTTGAATATCTCCAGAGAGGGACGCTCCACAACCCCCCTGGGCAGCCTGTTCCAGTGTTCTGTCACCCTCACACTGAAAAAACAGTTTCCTCATGTTTCCATGGAACTTCCTGTGCCTCAGCTTCCACCCATTGCCCCTTATCCTGTCACTGGGCATCACCAAGAAGATGGTCATCTAGGCTACTGTTCTGTATGATGGCCCTCAACTTGCCTTCCTCTTGAGCAGGTCAGCATGAAAGATCTTCTGTAGCAGGTCAGTGTAGTGCAGGTGAGTCACAGAGCAACGTACATATGGCAGGTGTCCAACAAAGGCACCCACACTCTTCACACCTGTGAATGGGTCCATCACTGGCTGTGGACACCAGGTTTGCTGGACTACAGAGGGATTAGGTCAGCTTCCAGAAAATGCAGGAATGTTTTTCATGGTTTCAGTTGGATAGATGGGGTGACCATGATTCACAGTGATGCCTAGACCAACTCTCATGCAGCCATTATCTCTACTAGGGCTGCATGTGGTCTCCATCCCTAGCTTCACACTGCTACTGCCACTCAGTAGCAGCAGAAAAAGAGGAGGGGGGATTAATCTAGTGTCTTAAACACAAGGTTTCCAGGCCTGCTAGTATTTCCACAGTGCTTCCTAGGGCAGATCCAGGCAATTTCAGGTATTTCCCAGATGTTACAAAAGAAGAGAGGAAGAAATGTCGAGGTAGCTGGCATTTCCCAGTGGTTACAAGAGAAGAGAGGAAGAAATGTTGAGGTAGCTGGCATTTTCCAGTGCTTACAAGAGAAGAGAGGAAGAAATGTTGAGGGAACTGTCAACTCCCAGAGGTTACAAAAGAAGAGAGGAAGAAATGTTGGGGAGAAGCTGGAAGAAATGCTGGGAGACAACTGGGGTAGACACAAGTGCCACCGTCCACTGAGGTTTGGCAATTGCTTTTTATACATTAGGACGGGACTGAGCTGGGAGAGGAAAGAAAAGCAACAGAAAAGAGACTTCCCTCATCTGATAGCTGATGGGACCAGCCTGGTTCCTCAAGGAATATCCACCTGGCTGAGGGACGGTGGATGGTGGAAGAAGGTGGCAGAGGTGGGCAACCTGCATCCCTCCCATGCACAGCAGGCTGCCAACAGCGCCCAGCAGCCTGTGGAAAGTTGAAGCAAAGAGTTTGCATCCCTTCCTCAGGAAAAAAAAAAAGAAAAAAAAGAAAAGCACAGCTCGGGTTGCAAATCCAAATGTATGGACAAAATGTAAATGCATTGTGACAAGCTGTACGGGGAATCAAAACACGGAACAAGGAGCGTATGTTTCTCTTAGAGAAATGTCCTTTATCTCGCAGGCAGAATGAAGTGCGTGGCATTCAAATGTGAGGATTTTTACACACTTTCATGAAATACTAAAGAGAAACCAAAAAAAAAAAAAAGAAAGAAAGAAAAAAAAACCAACAAAAACTAACACAACCCCACAACAAGAAAATAACCCAAGTCCGTGTCACTTCTCAGCTAGTTTGGTTATTGCTGCTCCTGAGTACTGTAACATATGCACTTTCCCTTTTGAAAACGTATCAGAGTTGTTATTTTGGGGGTGGGATAAACTCTTCCCCATGCATATCTTATGTTCTGAAGCCAAGAATGCTGAAGAACCTGCTCTGGATCCGCACATCAGATGCATAAGTGATTAGTGACAAGTGACACAGAAACAGAGAATGTGCTGTGTTACGATGAATAATAAACACGCGCAATTTATGCAGGCAGAGCGAGCGGGGAGATGGCATCCTGAGCTTTTTCTTTTCCACATAAATAATGTGAATCCCTCAGCAATGAAGCCAGCCTGGACCAGGAGTTTGTCCAGCCAGCGAGAAGGGGTCACCCATGAGCAGGGGGGTGATGGTCATTAATTGTCTCCAAGTTAGAATCAATGCGGGGGGGGGGAGGGGGGTGGGGAGGAATTCACAGTGGGCAATTTTTATTTGTTATTTTGTGGGAGAAAGGAGCTTTTAGCAAGGAATGGAAATGCTTTTAACAAATAGTGGGAAAAGGTTAGTTCACAGAAAAATGTTTGTGTTTTTTTTCTGCTTCTGAGGTGTTTGGAGAGCATTACTACAGCGTGCCACGTGAAAAATTGGCTTTGCAATAGGATTGGTGGTGGCATCTATCTGAAAAAAAAAGTATCAAATAGTTGATTTCTGAGTGAACAAACTCAGCTTTTAGGTGGAGTTTCTCCAGGTGAGAGCACCCCCCTGGGAGGCTGGCAGGGCTGAGGAGAGCTGGCAGCAGGGTTTCAGAAGGGCTGTGGTGTACCTGGTGGGGGGAACCTCACCACTCTTCTAGTTCCCATTAGCAAAACCAAGCATAATCCCTACAAAATGCCAACCCAAAAGCCAGAGGGACATTTGTCCTTAGCCCAGCTCTTGTGTTTTAAGTCATGTGTGTCTGCCACACACAGACACCAGAGATACTGGGTGATGTCCACATGTGCTCCCTCATCCCTATATCCTTCAGCTTCATGTTCAGTCAGAGGGACAGTCCTGGGTGGCCATTGGAAGCTCCAGCAACATCCCCACTTAGTCATCTCCTTTTCAGAATCACAGAATTGTCAGGGTTGGAAGGGACCTCAAGGATCACCCAGTTCCAGCCCCCCTGCCATGGGCAGGGACACCTCACACTAGATCAGGTTGCACAGAACCCTGGCCTTAAAATTCTCCAGGGATGGGGCTTCTACCACCTCCCTGCACAACCTGTTCTAGTGCCTCACTGCCCTCATGGTGAAGAACTTCTTCTTAACATCCAATCTGAATCTACCCACTTCCAGTTTTGCTCCATTCTGCCTAGTTCTATCACTAACCAACACCCTAAAAAGTCCCTCACCAGCTTTCTTGTAGGGCCCCTTGCGATACTGGAAGGCCACAATAAGGTCTCCTTGATGCCTTCTCCTCTCCAGACTGAACAACCCCAACTCTCTCAGTCTGTCTCCATAGGAGAGGTGGTCCAGCCCTGCCCCTTGCTGCCCTCCCACATATGATCCAGCTTCCAGGGAAAAGAGAAAGACTTTAAAAACTATTGTTAAAAAATACCCCAAATGCCCCTGCCACTTCACTCTGCACACATTTTTTTTCCTGGCTGACCTGGCCTGCCAACTCTGAGCATGCTTGTCTCTCTCTCTCCTCTCTCTCTCTCTCTCTCATTTTTACTCTCTCTCTCTACACTTCCAGAAATGTGCACACTTAGATAAAAGTAGAACTGAGAGGGGGAAATGCATATTCTGCTAAGCAGGAAAAAAAAAAAAAAAAGTGGAAAAAAAAGAAGTTGGGAAAAAAAGTGTCTGAAAGATGGATGCATAAAGAAGTCATACCCGGGCTTTAACTCCAGGCTCGCGTTATACCAAGCGAGCTGTGGTAATTACCAAGCTCCTCCAGATTAATAAACAATTACCAGAGTAACTACCCCCCTCCTATGAAACCTATGCTCGTGAATTTTTAAAGCATAAATGGAAACACACACCGGTTGAAGAAGTCTCCTCTTTATTTTGTTCCTGGAAGACAAGGGAGACAGATCCATTAAAGGAGCTCGTCAAGATATTTCCTCCTCCACTGGCTGCTGCAGCCACCCTCTGGACAGGCCCCATGTATTATGTACTGACTAGGAAAGTCCATTATGAGGGGCGGTGTGCTCACACCCAGCTCCCCTGGTGTGCTCACACCTTGCTTCCCCAGGGGTTTTGAGGTGATGAGATGCTCTTCTTGAGGTACCAGAATTTAAAGGCTTAGTGGTCACAGCTGTCCCTGTTTCCCCAGTGGGCTCTTTCGTTTGTTTGTTTATAGATAATATGGAATGATAGGATAGGATAGGATAGGATAGGATAGGATAGGATAGGATAGGATAGGATAGGATAGGATAGGAGAATGGAATGGAATGGAATGGAATGGAATGGAATGGAATGGAATGGAATGGAATGGAATGGAATGGAATGGAATAGACCAGACCAGACCAGGTTGGAAGAGATCTTCGTGATCATTGCGCCCAACCCATCATCCAACACCATCTAATCAATTAAACCCTGGCACCAAGCACCCCATCAAGTTGTGTCCAGTTCTGGGCCATCCAGTTCAAGAAGGGCCAGGAACTGCTTGAATGTGTCCTGCACAGAGCCACAAAGATGCTGAAGGAAGTGGAACATCTCCCTGCTGAGGAAAGGCTGAGGGAGCTGAGGCTCTTTAGCATGGAGAGGACAAGACTGAGGGGTGACCTCATTCATGTTTATAGGGATGTGAAAAGCAGTGTTGGGAGGACAGAGACAGATTCTCAGTGGTGTCCAGTGGCAGGACAAGGGGCAACAGGAGCAAGCTGGAGCAGAGGAGGTTCCATGTGAGCAGAAGGAAAAACCTTTTCAGTATGACTGTGACAAAGCCCTGGAACCGACTGCCCAGAGAGGTTGTGAAATCTTCCCTGGACACAGTCAAAATCCACCTGGATGCCTTCCTGTGTGGCCCACTGTAGATGATCCTGCTCTGGCAGGAGGGTTGGACTAGGTGGCTTTTCAAGCTCCTTTCCCACTCCTAACATTCTATGATTCTGTGACAACATGAGAAAAAAGCTTTTGGGTTGATTTTGTGGGACCACAAGGGAGAAAGGCAACTCTGTCATACTTTTGATTAGATACTGTGTGAGGCAGTGCATACATCCAAATCCAGCCTTCCACAGCATGCTGTGATTCTTATTCCAAACATATCCTTCCAGTGTCCCACATCAGCTCCAGTTTGGGGCATCTCAGTATAGGAGAGATGTGGAGGTGCTGGAGCAAGTGCAGAGGAGGGCAATGAAGCTGGGGGAGGGCCTGGAAAATAAATCTGATAAGGAATGACTGAGGGAGTTAGGGCTGTTTAGTTTGGAAAAGAGGAGGCTGAGGGGAGACCTCATTGCTCTCTACAACTACCTGAAAGGATGTACAGAGATGAAAGAATGTTGTCGAGAGGCTGGTGCTGGTCTCTTCTCACAGGTAATTAGTGACAGAACAAGAGGGAATGGCCTCAAGCTGCCAGTGGATAGGTTTAGACTGGACATTAGGAAAAACTGTTTGCAGCAAGAGTGTTCAGGCAATGGAATGTGCTGCCCAGGGAGGTGGTTGACTTCCCAACCCTGGATGTGTTTAAAAGTCTTTTGGATTTGGTGCTTGGGGATATGGTTTAGGGTGAACTTTGTAGAGTAGGGTTGTTGGTTGGACTTGGTGATCCTGAGAGCCTTTTCCAACCTGAATGTTTCTGTGATCGGGGCCATCACGTGCATTCATTCACTGGCAAAGGGCTTTGCTGCATCCCTCTGCATGACCTGCCCCTGCAGAGCCTTTGCCCAGCCTTGCTTCCTCCATCACCACTAAACAGGATGTGGACTACTGTGATGTGAGAGCTGGCAACACAGACTAACCAATCTGCCAGCAGAAAAGGGTCAAAACTTCATTGCCAAAGCCCCCAAAGCCTGAGCAGATCAGCTCCTCTGAACTACCCCAGACTGCTCCTTCCACTGCTCCAGCCAAAATGCACTTGCACTTCCTCACAGGAGGCATCAATGACTGAGCACAGCCTGTGAGATGCACCCAAAGTCATAAAAAAAAAAAATAATCACAGAGTGCTTTAGGTTGGAAGGGACCTTTAAAGGTTACCTGTTCCAACTCCCCTGCAGTCAACAGAGACATCTGCAACCAGAGCAGGTTGCTCAGAATGACACACAACTGGGTCCCATGGATGGAGCATCTACCACCTCTCTGGACAACCAGGGCCAGTGTTTCACCACTCTCGGTCTCAGTCTCCCTCTTTCAGTTTCAACCCATCACCCCTTGCCCTGTCACAACAGGCATTGCTCAAAAGTCTGTCCCCCGCTTTCTGATCAGTGCCCTCCATCTCGCGCTCTGCTCCCGAGGCTTCAATGCAGCTGTGCCCGGCTCTGCTGCACTTTGTGGGTGGTTTGGTGGAGCACAAAAAGCAGCACATCAAAATGGCAAATAACACGATTACGTATCAACCTGTTGATAATTCTGACAGGAAAACTGAAAAGCAGCACTGAGTTAAAAAAATACTGTTCAGCCTTCCTGGTAATGGTCTAAAACCTGAGGTGAGACCTCCATGCTTCAAGTCTCAGCTGCTTCCTTCTGATAATTCTGATGAGCTATAATAATATCCCCCCCCAGCCCTTTTTTCTTTTTCTTTCTTTTTTCTTTTTTTTTTTCCTTTGCCAGGAAGTGTTTCTACAGATGCTCCAGGAGTTAGGAAAGCTATTAAACCCTTGTGGATTGAAGGTAGGGGGAAAAAAAATAAATTGTATGTATTTTAGACTCTGAATGATCTTCCTATAGCAATTTTAAGGGGGGAGGGGGGGAGGAGGTGGAGGGTGGTAAAAGAAAACCTATGAAGAATTCTGCAATTTTAATCTCCTCAGTAGCTTCCCATTACTAAACAAGCAGAACGCCACAGCACAAATGTGGATGTTACATGTCATCTTGATCTGCTGCTTTTTTCTTTCATTAAAGCTTTAATGCAGCAATTATGGCTACGTTGCCCTATAAAAAAAGGAAAAGGCAGTTTACTTTAAAAAGTGAAATTGCATAGCCTACTATTTAATTATACACAAATGTAAATGGCCTATTTTTCCATAACTGGTTATTACAGCACTGTTTTACTTTCTGAGTTTTCACAATCTCTAAAACCTACAACGCTTCCTGCTATATAATTGTTTTGCTACATTATTGTTTTCATCTTATTTTTTCTTTTAATGTGAGTGCAGCGGGATAAATCTTGGTTTTAAGCCAGCCAGTACTTCATCTACTTAAGCTTTTATAGATGAAGATTGCTGTAATTATCAGAATACCCGCTTATTTCTGAAGTATTATCTTGGCAACCTGCTGGCATTTACAACCAATTAACAAGCTTTGCCCATTAGTTGCATAAGGGGTATCACGGAGTAAAGCCATTGTGTGCTAATTTTCTATTTTAGATAATCAGTTTGGCCGTCCAAAATGGAAAGGGGAAGAAAAGAAAGGTTTGACACCCAGTGGCAGACACGGAAAAATGACTACATGCCTCCCAGAAACAAAGGTATCCAGCGACTGCATGATTGCTTCACTGTCGTCACCGCTGGGTTTTAAGTACTCGCTCCCTTTGTCTCTTTTGGAAGAGAAAATAGAAAGTACGGCTTCAGCAAAGTAATCACGTCCTCTTTTTTGTTTTTTAAACAGACTGGCTTCTCCCTCTGTCCTCCCGGGCTGGTAATTTCACCAAATTGTACAAGTGTTAAACACGGTTTAAAAAAAAAAGAAAGAAAGAAAAAGAAAAGAAAGAAGAAAAAGAAGAGGGGAAAGGGAGAGAGAGGAAAAGACCTGGGGGCTGCTGGAAATGGCAGCTTTCCCCTCCCCGTCCCGGGGCTGTGCAGAGCCCCTCCGGCTCTCCTCGCCAGCAGCGTGTGTGGTTAAATCCTTGTGCTGGGGACTTTAAACAGGCAATGCTATGAGCAAATTGGGCTCCTGGCTCCTTGGGCTCCTGATGCGAGCTGCAAGCCAGCCCCGGCCGTCTCCTCCTGCCCTGGAGGTGCCTGGGCCAGAGGAACTCCCGGCAAAAGGATGCTGCCCACTTCTAAATATAAAGCTGTGACTGTTTGGGGCATTTTTGTTAGACTCTAGTGAAGGCAGTTTCCTTTCTCTGTTGCCTGGTGCAGAGCAGGGAAGATGCATCCCCATGTGAGTGCCCTGGGCAGGGGGATCCACCTGTCTTTTGTTACCATGCTGCATCCCCACAGCTTCTCCCAAAGTCTTTGGCCCTGCCAGGCTCATCTCCAGAGCTGCCCCATGAGTACCCCAGCCCCACTGTGCTGCCCCATCCGCGTAGCCTTTAGTCAGGTCCCACCTTAACCATGGGCAGTGTACCTCGAACCTGGCACAACAGGGATGTGGACACAGCCTGCTCCAGCACCCAAATCAGTGCTGTGTGCATGACCTCCTCCAGCATCCAAATCAGCACTGTGGGCACAGCCTGCTCCAGCATTGTTCTGTCCCTCTCACCCACTGCCCCATAGCAGCCCCGGCCCCACCTTCGCATCCCACCCCTGCTGCCCAACCCACACCAGACACAGACTCCCTCTTTCTCCACCTCCCGCTGCCCCCAGACTGTCATCTTGTCCTGCCTCTGCATCGCCAGCCCATCCTGGGACCACAAAGGCCCCCTCCATGCCACGGCCATGCAACAGCGGGCAAGAGGGGGCACTGCTCCAGACTGGGGACCCTCAAGGTACCCACAGAGGATGGCATGATTACACTGGAGGCAGTAGGGCTTGCCTGCATAATTGTATATAAAATGTGCTGTTAGACCTGCTAGAGATGCCTGCCTCTTGTAATCAGGATGGAAACTAATCAGTTTACAGAGAAGCACAGCCCTTTAAAGCGTGGTTAGATCGCATTTACTCCCTTGAACAGAACGGGTGAGCGGTTCCTGTCGTAAAAGGGTTTTATAGAACGCAGCAAACCGTACGCCGAGACGTGGTTTATTTGCCTCCTGTGGTTTAGATTCATATTTTGCTTTGGCATAAGTTAAACAAAATTAAGACTATGATTATGCTAAGAGGATGCAGCCAGTAAAGTAAAGATGGAAGGCGTCGAACTCCTCGAAGTCATAAAGAATTATCAACTGTGCAATTAGTAAAGCCTGAGCATATACAGTGAAGTCTATTAAGCCATAAATGAGTGAGAAAAAAAATTGTGCTTGGCAATTTCCTGTGTATATTTGTCTTAATTATTCTAAATTAGTTGCTATTGGCTACACTCATTAGAAAATTTAAGTAAGGTACAGCATCACAGTACATTAGAGGTTGGAAGGGACCTCCAGAGATCATCAAGTCCAACCCCCCTACCAAAGTAGGATCACCTAGAGCAGCCTGCACAGGAATGCATCCAGGTGGGTTTTGAATGTGTCCTGAGAAGGAGACTCTACAGCCTCTCTGGGCAGCCTGTTCTAGGTCTCCATCACCCTCACAGTAAAGAAGTTTCTCCTTGTGTTGAGGTGAAATCTTGTGTTCAAGCTTGAACCTGTTGTTTCTTGTCTCACTATTGCACACCACCAAAAAGAGATTGTGCCCCTCCACTTGACACCCACCCCTCAGATATTTATAGACATTGATCAGATCCCCTCTCAGTCTTCTCAGGACTAAACAGCCCCAGGTTTCTCAGTCTCTCTTCATAGGGGAGATGCTCAAGTCCCCTAATCATCCTCATGGTTCTCCTTTGAATTCTCTCCAACAGGTCTCTGTCTTTCTTGAATTGGGGAGCCCAAAACTGGACACAGTATTCCAGGTGTGGTCTCAGCATAAACCCCTTCCTATAAAATGAATTCCATTATATAGCCAAACCATTAAAAAAAAAATAAAAAACAAAAACTTAGGCTATTGGGGCAAAAAGAAGGAAGAAGGGACAATGAGCAGAGAGAGGGACAGGCGTGGCTCTGAGCACCTTGCAGCCCCAGGCTCAAGCACACTGAAGCCCCTCAGCTGCTGGAAAGGAGCACAGGTCCTCGCAGCCCTGCCTCCTGCCAGCTGCAGCAGCATGAGAGCTCGCAGATGTCCCCTTTATGGACACCTCTGGATATTTCCTTCTCCATCCCACATATGGCCTGGCTGGGGGGCTGCCTGCAGTGGGGCAGCATGCCAACAGCTCAGCAACACTACCAGAAGGCTGTTGAGGTTTCCCCTCTGTGAAGATTATTGCTGAAACTCAAAATGAAGGAAAGAAGGAAGAAAGGAAGGGAGGAGAGAATTCAGAAGGAAGTAATTCAGAAGAAAAGAATTTGTAAGGAAGATAGGAAGGAATTCAGAGGAAAAGAATTTGGAAGGAAAGAATTTGGAAGGATGGGAGGAATTCAGAAGGAAGGCATTCAGAAGGAAGGAATTCGGAAGGAATTCAGAAGGAAAGAAAGAATTTGGAAAGAAGGGAGGAACTTGGAATTCAGAAGGAAGGAATTTGGAAAGAAGGAATTTGCAAGGAAGGAAGGAATTTGGAAATCAGAAGGCAGGAATTCGGAAGGAAGGAACTTTGAATTCAGAAGGAAGGAATTCAGAAGGAATGTGGAAGAAAGGAAGAATTTTTCCCAGCCTTTCATTCTTGAAGGACCCTTGAGAGATGGAGCTTATCCCAAGCTAGAGGAGATCATTTTTGTGCATGGTCCTGACATCTATAATCACGGAATCAGCCAGGTTGGAAAAGACCTCAGAGATCATCAAGTCCAACCTATTACCTAATCCCTAACACCTCATGACAACTAGACTATGGCTCTAAGTGCCACGTCTAATAATATTTTTAACACCTCCAGGGACGGTGACTCCACCATCTCCCTGGGCAGCACATTCCACTGGCCAATAACTCTTTCTGTGAAGAACTTTCTCCTCACCTCGAGCGTAAACCTCCCCTGGCACAGCTTAGGACTGTGTCCTCTTGTTCTGGTGCTGGTTGCCTGGGAGAAGAGACCAACTCCCACCTGTCTACAATCTTCTTTCAGGTAGTTGTAGAGAGCAATAAGGTCTCCCCTGAGCCTTCTCTTCTCCAGGCTAAACAATCCCAGCTCCCTCAGCATCTCCTCATAGGGCTTGTGCCAGGGCAGCATGGCAATTTACCTACAGCCAGCCAAGGTGCTCTGAGAGCCCACTCTGGTAGGCAGCAGGGCCAATGTCCCACAGAGCTGTCCCCACTGCCGGCAGGCACCACAACACTGCCCCTAGCACCAGCAGGCACTGCCACAGGGCACTGGTGGTACCATGGTGCTGCCAGTTGTCAGGCTCTGTGTGGTCTTCTTGGTGTGCTTTCAAGCTGTTGCAGCTAGCCCACGGTAGGAGTGAAATGAAGTAACAGACTTCATCCAGAAAGGAGTGTTTCAGAAAAGCCAACATTTTTATTTCCCGATGTTTTGCACATAAAAAGTTCCAATTCCTTGTTCTGAAATGTGATTTGGGGATCACTTTTAGAGGCCTTTCCTTTGATTTTCAGAGTAAAGATGGTTAAAACCAAAAGACATGTACCAGCAGCTTAGACCTTCTTTCCAGGTTTTCATGTTGCTAACAAGAAACCTGTAATTTAGAGGTAGGTTTGTTGGGTTTTTTTCAAAGTCTCAGGTGAGCTATCAAACCAAAACAGCAGTTATTTGCCCAGCTTTAATTAAGTTATTCTCAGACACAATAGCCTTACCAAGATGATGACAGAGGCGACTAGAAAATAGGTGAGCAGAGAAACTCTCACCAGGAAAGTGAAACAGTACCAAAAAACCTTCCCCATGGTGTATCCTTCACCTGCAAGTGAGGAGACACATTCCTCCAGGACTCTAATCTCCATCACTAATATTACTATTAAATATTTACATGCCACCCTAAGTTTGCATGACACTTTGCAGAGATAAAAGATGCTCTCACTGCACTGAAGATCTTACAGCCTACATCAGACAAAGAAAGTGAGCCAAGTTCGCAGAAAGAAGACATGAAGCAGATGAAGAAACAGATCTAACACCGGTGACCCAAAAGCATTTTTAAATGTTAGCAGAGCATGGGGCCAGGGCTGAGTAGCAGTGACAGCATCAAGGCCCATTTGGATTTTAGAAGCCTTTCAGCCTTTAGAAACCTTTCAAATTCATTATGGCCATGTGCCCTCCTATCTGGCCCAAATAAATACAATAGCAGCATCCTGTAACTCCTAGCATATACTTTCTGTCTGACTTGTCTGAGGAACAGCAAAGCTGAACGCCACAGGTCAGCCATGCATTTTCCTGGGGTGCATAACTGGGAGAAGGAACAGCATGCTGCATCATGCAGCTGAAAACAGAAATGAGAGTTGTCCATTCCTTCAGCCTGGGTTTCCTCCATTTTGCTTAATTCCTTAACTTCATTTCTGACCATGCAACTAGAGAGCCCTGCTGAAGTCAGCCTTCCCTGTCAAGACCTCTTCTGGGTTCCCCACCACCACCTACCATTTTTCTTGACAACCATGGTGATCAAGCAAGAGTATTTCTGCATTTTTAAATGTATGAAATTGTTCCTCGCCTGATCAGCAGTGATGAGAGCTTTCCCCTAGAAAATAGAATCATAGAATCATTTTGGTTGGAAAAGACTTATAAGATCATCAAGACCAACCACGATCTAACTCTACCAAGGCTGGTCCTAAACTGTGTCCCTCAGCCCCATATCTCTATCTCTTTTAAACACCTCCAGGGATAGGAAGTCAACCATTTGGGGAGTTTTTTCCCAGTGTTCAAGAACCCTTTCAGTGAAGAAATTTCTTCTCATATCCAACCTAAACCTCCCCAGGTGCAACTTGAGGCCATTTCCTCTAATCCTTGTTACTAGGGAGAAGAGACCAATACCCATTTGGCTCTAGCCTCCTTTCAGGGACTTCTGGAGAGCAATGAGGTCTCTCTTCAGCCTCCTTTTCTCCAGACTAAACAACCCCAGCTCCCTCAGCAGCTCCTCACCAGACCTGTTCTCCAAGCCCTTCACCAGCTACATCACCCTTCCCTCGACACATTCCAGAACCTCAATATTCTTCCTGGGGTGAGGGCAAGAAGAAGAGAAGTAGCATCACACAGACACATCTACAGGCTCCTAGCAATTCAGTAAGATTAATTTGCTTTGGCTATTCCATTATTTTACTGTAGTCCTTGTATAGTACTTAAAGAATCAGGCTAAGCATTCTGCATTAGACACACAAACAATGCTTCTGTACCTCGGTGTGGGTGTTGTGAGACTTTAATTCGTGTTTGTAAAGTGCTTTCAGATCCCCAGAAGAAAGGCACTATAGAAGTGTGAAGTCTGATTATTTCACAGCATACAAAAGTAGAGGTGAAAAGAAATATTCTCCTTGCATGTTAAACTACTGATCTCAACTCCTGCATTTAAAAAACCCAAGAAGATAAGAAAGAAAAGAACTCTGACCATGAACCTACTTCAGGCTTCCCCTTTGCCTTTTTCATCTGATTTCTGGTTGAGTGAAATAATAAACTATTGTATTGCTGTAAACTCTTTGTAAGTAGATTTGACTAAGACAACAGAGTTCAGTGCCAGCAGCTACTCTGATCATTCTTTTAAATGGAAATTTACCGTCTGCTGCATCACATGGAAAAAATATAGAACTATTTTTCACAGCTTGTTCACTGAACAGATTATTGGAGAGAAGGAAAAAAAAAAGTAGGAAAAAAAAAAAGGCTTCGTTTTTCTACAGATCCCAAATCTCAGCATAGAAAGTCTTGGCAATTTCCTTTTGAGAGGAGACAGATTTCACTTTCACATTGATTTAACAATGAGAAGCGTGTCCAAAATGAGGGCCTGATTCTGAACACTTAAATGGTTGGCCACGGTTGATTCGATAGCTTATCCATGGGAGCAAAATTACTCACATCCCTAAGTCTGTGCAGGATCTGGTCCTAATATAGAACTGGTTCTTGATGTCATAAAATCTTCTCTAACAGCATCTTGTGTTACATTTAATTTATTTCACATGGCCTCATAAAATAAGATAAAAGCTTGTAAGTCTAAAAGTCATATAAAGAGGATGGGGGGAAGAAAAAAAAAGACACCAACAAAAAAACTCCTACCATCTCTTCATGTTTATTAAGTATTATCTTCATGCAACTTGGAGAGCTTCAACTTCAGGATTCCCAATTTTTATGTATTTAATTTTTTTTTGCTAATCCTAAAAGCAGTCAGCAAGAGCTGCCAGTGACCAATACTAACAGATTACAACACACACACTTTTTGGAGAATCAGGACCTTCCCAAAGCTCTCTCCCAGATGGATCTTCCTTTGCAGCATGTGCTAGAGGCACAGAGCCTTAAAAAGGCACCTCACCAGCTTACCTTTCACCTGGGCAGGACACAGGGAGGCAATGCCCTGCCTGGTGGCCAGGGCAGGATAGCTGCGTGGTCTGATCTCCAAAGTCAGGCAAAAAACCCTCAAGGTGACAGGGCAAGAAAAGTCACCAAGTGCCATGTCAAATCCCCTCTTGAACACCTCCAGGGACGGTGACTCCACCACCTCCCTGGGCAGCCCATTCCAATGGCTAACAGCTCTCTCTGTGAAGAACTTTCTCCTCACCTCGAGCCTAAACTTCCCCTGGCACAGCTTGAGACTGTGTCCTCTCATTCTAGTGCTGGTTGCCTGGGTGAAGAGACCAACCCCCTCCTGGCTACAACCACCCTTCAGGTGGTTGTAGACAGCAATAAGGTCTCCCCTGAGCCTCCTCCCTCCTTAGGGCCCAGGAGAGAAAGGGAAGGATTGCAACCTTGTATGCCAGAATTTAGGCTGAGCCCATCTGCAGCCTGGAAACAGGGTCAGAAGGTCCCAGGAGGCATGCATGGTGACCTCTGGGGTGTGACAAGGAAAGTAGGTCCATGGGTGTAACTTGGCACCCACAAATTCCTTAAGGAAAAAGGTTCAATTTTCATTCTTTCAGTGGCCACATTTCTGGGTGCTGGGAGGTAAACAGGTTCAGAGACCCAAGCCAGGAGGTGAATCTTGGTGTCCTTCTAGGGCTCCCAAAGGTGTGTGTGCTTCTGGGTGGTGAGGTGCTCCTCCAAGGTTGGCAGTGGGGCAACCAAATGTCAAATGGGGCAAATTCCCATCCACAGTGTGGGTCCTTTACTTGTGCAAGTGTGTAAGAGAAATCTTTAGAAAAGTGCCTTCAGCATCTCAGAGTTTGCCAAGGACTTCAGAAAGCCATCCCAGACCAGCACCGTTTTAGGAACCAGCAGCAGCTGACCCATCCCCTTTCCTCCAAGGAAGCACAAGGCAGAAGCTAACCCAGGCTTGGAACACAAGCCCTATGGGGAGAGGCTGAGGGAGCTGGGGCTGCTTAGCCTGGAGAAGAGGAGACTCAGGGGTGACCTTATTGCTCTCTACAACTACCTGAAGGGGGGTTGTAGACAGGCAGAGGTTGGTCTCTTCTCCCAGGCAGCCAGCACCAGAACAAGAGGACACAGTCTCAGGCTGCGCCAGGGGAGGTTCAGGCTGGAGGTCAGGAGGAAGTTTTACACAGAGAGAATGATTGCCCATTGGAATGGGCTGCCCGGGGAGGTGGTGGAATCCCCATCGCTGGAGGTGCTCAGGAGGAGACTTGACAGGGTTCTTGGTTACATGGGTTAGTTGATTAGGTGGTGTTGGATGATAGGTTGGACGTGATGATCTTGAAGGTCTCTTCCAACCTGGTCTGGTCTGGTCTGGTCTGGTCTGGTCTGGTCTATTCTATTCTATTCTATTCTATTCTATTCTATTCTATTCTATTCTATTCTATTCTATTCTATTCAGGTGTGTGGTGAGCAAACACTGTGCTTACAACCCAAGCCCTAGAAAAGAAGTTACTTTTGACTAACTAAAAGGATTCCTGAGGACAACTTCCAGCAAAACATAAACTTTAACCACCATTTCACACAGCAGTCAATAAATAGCTTCCAGATAATCGCACGTACCGGTAGGCAGTGGTCTAACCCAGGCAGAGATGCTTTTAGAACATGGCTGTTCTCACCAGCCCTTGATATTTTTCTTGTGATCCAGGCAACATCCACAGTGAAAAACCTACGCCACAGCTGTCAGGGCTTCTCTCCAGAAGATAATTAAATTCCAACTCTATTACCATTGTGACAAGTGAGCTCAAGTTTAGTGATACCACCCCTGCCAACTGAACAAGAATGAGAGCCATCAACTGCACAGCCCTTAATGGCTTTACTGAAAGAAGAAGGTGCCTGCAGTACTTACAAGTATCTTCCCAGGGTAGCTGTTAAGCCTCCAAGAGATAGCTTGACAGCAACATGAGTAGCCTCAAGGGATGATTGTATTTGGAACAGCGTGCTTAAAGCAGGAAGGCCTGGCAAAAATGGAGCAGGTCAAGATGTTTAAAGGACTTTCAAGATCTCTTCCAAACTAGGCAGGGTTCACCTTGGACAGGTGCATGGTAAGGTCTTCCTCAATGCTAAAGGAGAAGTCACAGGTTTCTTCTCCTACGGACTGCCCTGTCAAGCTGCTCTTTTAGGTAAAGGGTTTATTATTTTTTTCCCTCTCCATTTGGCCACCACATGCACATCCCATATTTTTGTGGATATGTCTGTTTTCCTCAGAACATAGTTTTTAAATTGAGGTTATCCATCAAAAACCAGACTTCACATTGGCTAGGACCTTTTCACTTCCTAAAAGCTGCTTTTTCACAGTTACCTTGCTTCATATGTGTGTTTGCTCTTTCCAGGATAGTTACTGAACTGTCCAATTCTAAGTAGAGCTAGAGGAAAACTGTACTGTTTTCTCACTGTTTCACTGCTAGCAGCCCAGAGACTCTCCTCGTTAAGAAAGACAAGCACATCTCATGTCTAAGAACCACACATGGTGTATCTACTCCCTTGCTTTACCCATTGCCCAAGTGTTGGAAGCTAATGTTTCTGCTTCAGTATCTCCACAGAGGCTGCTGTGGAGAACTACAGAGGCATACATCAGTCTCTGACGTGCTGTGCCAGCTGAAGAGCAGCTCAGTCCCCACACAGCCTCCAAACTCTCACCCAGTACACAGGAGGAGGTAGATACAGCCTCCAGGGAAGCACTCCAGGAGCCTACTGCTAAGCCAACGGCCAGAAAATGCAGCACATTTGAGTGAGGAAATCAAACCCTGACTTTCTCACCGCCTCAACAAATGGCTCAACGAGCCTGCTGTAAAATCAGTCTCTTGGAAGTCTCTCCATCCCCTCTTAAACACCAGCAACACATGATTGAATCAAACCCTTCTACCCCGCTCCACTGAACATCAGCCTCGGCAGCTGGGGGGTTGAGTCTGGGGCTCGAGAGCACCTAAATGCTGGGTGTGGAAGGCTTAAAACTGTGGTTAAATAGATTGGCCCCTTTCTAGGTCTCATCCTAGGCTCCCAAAGGCTGAGTTTATTCATCACCCTATTTGCTTTGCTTGCGGCATTGGCTTCCCTGCTTGTCAACACGCCGGTTTCTGAATTCTCAGTGCAAAGGAAGCCTTTCATGGTTTGGCATCCTCTTACATGTTTATGCCTCTCTAGATATATTCTCTAGCCAAGTCTTTAAGTTCTTACATTAGTCCCCAAGCCCAGACATCAATCTGTTGCTGATCAGGTCTTTTCACATCATGCTGCTTTTATCTGGAATGCTGTTTCTGATGCTTCCAGGGAAGCTCTAGCTGATGTTTCTAAGAATGTGGTTAATTTTTTCTTTCCCCTCCCCCCCTTTTTTTTCCTTTTTGTTTAAAATGACACTTGAGTGCAGCTATTTCTTTTAACCTTTTGCATTTACTGTAAGACTTTAGCAAGAAATTTGCCTTATAAATGCTAGTGCGCAGAGAGGCCCTGATTTGCATCTTTGTCCTTGATGGTGTAGAGGCAGTAGAGGGGTCTACAAACACAGAGATTGATTTATTTATTTCTTTCGTCCTCCTTTTATAGTCTACAATAAAAAGTTTCTTTAAAGGGGAAGAAAAAGCTTAATACTGAAGAAAAGCCTACTTGTGCTTGATACATTGGAGAAGCAGTTCAAGAACACTTCATCCTCCTGCAACTATTTCCCGCACTCCTGCCAAGGTTAAGGAAACCTTGGGTTAGCTGCTGGCTGAATACCACAGGCTGGTATCAGTCTGAACAAGTTAAGCTGACTGCTTAGATTTTCGTCTTCATTGTTCCTCCTGTTGTCTCACCACTTTGGCAAATAGCTGTCGCCTTCATCTTTGGGGGAGGCCTCAGCCTGAAAGCGCCCAACAAAGAGAATTCCGTGGGAGATGCTGTGGGGGTGGGGGTGTCAAGGTCCTTCCATTGAGTCCCCAACTCGGCTGTGCCGATGATGGGCCACTGTCAGGAAAACGAGACGACAGATCAGTGTGGTCTGGGACCAGGTGGGTCAGAAAACATGACAGCATCGTTTGATAAATGACTGAAAATGTAGACCAACAAAATAAAAACAAGCAAGAAAGATCCACAGCTCCTTACCAGGTAAACTCCTATTTTTCTCACAGCACTGAAGGAAGAAGCAAAGTGGCAGAAGGTGAAAGTATCAGACAAGTACGAGAAACTTTACCTCATTTTTCATTTGACTTTAAATTACGAGCACCACTGCCCCAAACAATCCTTGGATGCTGATTGTTTTTGTACACCAGATCGAGGGAGACCTGCTCTAAAGAACTGCAGGAGACCCAGACCAGCACAACTACCCATGGAGGATGCAGTCCTGCCCTCTGCACTCAGTTCCAGTTGCCCCTCACACCAGGAATCAGGCTGTTCAATTATCCTTTTGGATTCAGGGCTAGATCAAATAAGGGTCTGAAACCAGGTTGTTGTGTCTAATGTAATGGATGACTGACCAGATCCAAAACCTGAACCATTAGCTTAAACTTCATTATTATTATTACTACTATTATTATTACTATTATTATTATTATACTAAAAAGTACACCATGGAATATAAGCTTGAATGAGCTTTGACAGAGTCACAACTGTTCTATCACCATGGATCTGCCCCAGCATTTGTGCAGAGATGACAATACTCGCCTGAATTCATTCTGTGTATCTTACAGTGGGAGCCACCTAAGAAAACCTGACCTGCTGGTTCACAGAGAATTAGACAAAAATACATTAGATTCCTACTCTAATGGTTGTCTTCTTTGTACTAGGGATCAAGATGATTGCTGCTTTCTCTCACAGGACTGTGGTCTGGGCCAAATTGTAAGAGGTTCAGTCATTCAGAGATAGGAAATGGAGAACAGGGGATGGGGAAGAGCTGGAGTGCTTCCGTAGATAAAGGCAAGCAACTCCTTCTGCATGCTTTCTTGAGGAAACTGCTGAAGATACATTACCATGGCTACCTACCTTGGCAGACAACTCTTTTTTCAGACATGTGGCAGCAGAAGGGACTTCTGTGAAGGCTTTCTTCTTTTCCCTTTCACAAAGAGAAGCCAGCCCATCTCTTCCCACTCTGTCTGCACTCACTGGCCCCTCCAAAATCCTCTGAGAACCTGGAGTTGCCCTGGCACCGCTCTCCACTGCTCTGGCTAAACTATGGAGATCAGCTACAAAATATCCTGCCACGGCCCTGGAGGGACATAACGAAAAAGGTCTGAGCCTTGCTGTGAGAAAGCTTGGAGGTGGGAAATAGAGGGAGACAGACCAAGGGGAATGGAGGAAGAGCAGAGGTTTACTGGGGAGGTGGTGTCCGGAGGGAACAGGTTGCACTTCAGGATTGTCATTCATGTTTATCAAGATGTGAAGGGTGACTGTCAGTAGGATAGAGCCAGGCTCTGCTCAGTGATGTCCAGTGATAGGATGAGGGGCAATGGGTGCAAGCTGGAGCAGAGGAGGTTCCACCTGAACATAAAGAAAAACTTTTTCACTGTGAGAGTGACAAAACACTGGAACAGGCTGCCCAGAGATGTTGTGGAGTCTCCTTCTCTGCAGATATTCCAAACCTGCCTGGACATGTTCCTGGGTGACCTACTCTAGGTGGTCCTGCTCTGGCAGGGGGGGTTGCACTGGATGATCTTTCAAGGTCCCTTGCAGCTCCTAATGTTCTGTGATTGTCAACCCTATTTTATGATATCTTTTTTTTTTCTTTTTACCCTTTGTGAACAACTGTGGTTAGAAATACCCTAATTGGTAGCCATGCAGCTAACGACTAGTACCTGGCAACTACATGGGCACAGTATGGGGCACAGAGAGCCAAAGAGCTACGCTGGCCTTCCCCACACCTTGTTGTGGTGGGTGGCTTTGCTCCTGCTCCACCCCAGGAGCCAAATGACTGCATTAAACACATGCCCATTTAAGGATTACTTTAACATTGCTCATTTTGAGGTCAATTATTGACTTGAGTCATGTTAAAGTTTAACACGAATACACTGCTATATCACCTGTACATATATTACAATAATTACATGGTTACAAAATTCTTTTAAAATACCAGGGAAAGTGGCTGGAAAATAAAGGTTGACAGACTGCTCTGAATCCCAGGCAAAGAAACACAAACGTTTCCCATTACCTTTGAATCAGCTTCACAAAGAACAATCCATTTAGATTATTAACTGCACCTCCAAATTAAAACTACAAGTCTTTACTTCCTGAAAATGGTCTGCCACGGAGGAAAGAGTGGAGCAGAGTGTGAGCAGAGGAAGGCATAGTATGATGAGCAGCTTGTAAAGCCACAAACATCACGAGGATAATCTTTTCTTCTTCTTCTTCTTCTTCTTTATTTTTTTAAACACACACACCCCCCAAAAAAAAACCCACTGCTAACTTTCTCACACTGTAGCAAACTTTTCAATTAGGATTTCTTCCTGGCTATTTAAATATGCTTAAAGTAATGATTTTCTGTAATTTGTCTTTTTCCTTTGGAAACATACCGTGCTATTGTCAGCTTCAAAAAAGAAGCAATTTTCTGACTTTTGAGATTGAGCAGGTCACGGAAAAAATTACTACTGTGGGAACCTATAATTAAATAGAAAATGCAGCTGCACTTATAAAGAACAAAAAAAACACAACAAAAACAAAACCAACCAAAAAACACCACCACACAACTAAAATTAAGTTTATTCTATTAATACTCGGACTCTCAAGCCATATGTGACTTGTCAGACACAGGTCTGAGCTGAAGCTGTACCTTACCTGCAGAGCACCTCTAGCTGAAAGGCCATGGGCAACAGCAGACGTGCTGCAACACCTACAAGCAGGCTGCTGATTTCTTGCAGTTTGAATTTGGTCCTATACAGCACAAGAGCCATTTGCACAAGTAGTCCCCTTCTTTCCTCTTCCTGGTACTGGCACTGCACCTTTGGGTGTTTGGGGATTTTTGAGGAACTCAAATAAAATACATAAAATCAGTAATGTTTATTATATATTTAACCAGGGAGGGAAAAATAAAAGAGGAAAAAAAGCAGCAAAGCAAGAGGCTTTTGAGCAAAGTTATGTAACACATCTAAACTGAATAAAGATTTCTTCCCAGCATTTGGCTAGTCATGAATTGGAGACAGGATTCTAACACACCACCAAGACACAAAACCAGGCTTTGTCTGTACGTAAAGAAAAAGCTATCCTAGCTGCTGACTGAACGTTTACACAGTACCAGATACAGGCTTGGAATTAAAGTCTAAATTTCAAGATTGAAAACCAAAAATGCTTTGACCTACTGTAGGTGTTAAAACCAAACCAAACCACTAAAATATACGAGATTAACAAAAGCCTCCCCGAGAAAATCAGGTAAAAAAA
Source organism: Melanerpes formicivorus (assembly GCF_026170545.1). Taxonomy (NCBI): domain Eukaryota; kingdom Metazoa; phylum Chordata; class Aves; order Piciformes; family Picidae; genus Melanerpes; species Melanerpes formicivorus. The sequence goes on from NW_027142357.1 coordinate 5,704,575, forward strand.
TGTGCTGACAAGCGGTTAGTGAGACTTGTTCTGATGCCTGGTAACAAACAAACAATCAAACAAACAAAAAGGCAAAGAAATCTTACATGATAGACATAAAATCAGGAAAAGGGCAAATGAGTCTAAAATAACAGTATTGACTTTATTTAATAACAGTGATAAACCCAGTGTTTGAAAAAAAATAACTGTATTTAGTATCATGATTTTCTAGGATAATAATAGGTGAGATTCCACAACCCCTCCTTATTGGATTAAATTACAGAAATTACTAACTAAAAATACTCTCTCCTATAGCACACAATCATTTGTTTCCTTTAAAACTCCACTAATACACTAAGTTTGAGGGTTTGGTTTGGGTTTGTTTTTTTTTCTCCCTTTAATTAATAGGAAGAGAACTGTCCATTTTCTCATCAACCATTTGCACACCCTCAGCTTCCAGTGCTGTTCTAAAGAGCAGGCAGTCTCCAGGAATGTTCATACCCTATTTATTACACCTGAGAAGCTGAAAGCCTTTCTTCACCTGCAAACAATTTCACTATTTTTAACACCCTTGTGTGTTTTCTCTAATACAGCTACCCCCCACTCCCCACGACTGTGAGAATGAAAACAGCATATCAGAGATGGCTAAAAAAAAAAAAAGAGAAAGGATTTGTGAAGAAACATTCCACACAACCCGGGAAAGATCATTTCCACCGGCCTTCCCCCCACACACACACACTCACATCCCCCCCCCCCCCCCCCCCCCGCGAAGTGACTTATGAGCGACAGTGTTGCCACAGAGAAAGCACACAAAAACCTACACCGCCAACACACTGCTTGATTAAGATGCCCAGAAGTGAACCTAAGGAACCAGCAGCAGAATTATTTCGATATCACATCTACAGTTGGTTTTCTCTTAGCTCCCTGTTTGGTCAGTGGCACAATGATTTTTTTTTAATTTAAGTTTTTTTTTCTTCTTCTTCTTTTTTAGCTTCATGCAGTGGAGCTGGATTTCTGTTTTCCAGCTGCATATATTCCACGGAGGAAAGGGAAACTGCCCCATGAAGTTCCTATTTGCATAAAGCACAGAAACATCTGTCGCGAGATTCTTGCTGGTGGAACTGAAGCATCAGGAGATTCTGCCGTTGATCATCTGCCCTTAATAATAGGGAATTCTTTTTCTGTCAATGGGAGCTCTGAGGGAGGTTGTTTAAGGAGGCAGGGAAAGAAAAGAATTTGCTCGGAGAAGACGGATTCTTACTAATATCAGAAATGAGTAATCAGTAACGTGATGGCTGTCTCAAACAAACGCTCAGACATGAGCTCTGCCTCACGACCAGCAAATGCTCTGCTCCCTCCTGTGCAAAAGCAGGTCTTACAAAGGTATAAGAGGAATTAATCAGCATCCTGCAGTTGCCTCCAATGCACAGAAGGCTTTTGTTGTTGTTGTTCAACTTTACGCGCTGGGAGCCGGGCTAACGTAAGGAAGTGCCCAGTCTGCAGTGCTGGTTAGGGTTTTGATTTCTGCTTAGGGAATCAAATAATAATTAAAATTAAAAAATAAAATAAAATATCTCAAGGAAGGCTTACCCGTGCCTCGGATCAGGGAAACATTCATTCTCTCTCTGTGTATGTGTATAATGCAGATCTACAGCCATACATCTCAGTTGGGACAGGCAACTTGTTCATAAATACATAAATAAAGAGGAACTCCGTGCAACATAATAGCAACTATTTATACCTCAGAATGGCTGTGTCATTTCTCAAACCCCTACAAACACTTCTGGTCAGACACAATATTCACATTTTTGCATTACTCTTTTGTAAAAATTATTTTTAATTACATTTACTATTTTCAACTTCATTAGCTCCCTTGATATAATTGTACAAACTGATTTTTGGGTTGGCCTCCTCTCTCACACCACTGAGAGTCAGGAATCAGCCTAGCCTTCAGTACACACGCAGTGCTCCTAGCTCATGTGGTTTGTGAAGATTAGTAGCCAAACTGAGAGGAAAAAAAGAAAGTTTATTCACGATGGCTGCTTGTGTCAGAAGCAGCACGAAGGTGATCGGCACAGCACCATCCTGTGTTTTCTGACACATCTCCACGCTAGGTCAGCAGAGATAAATATCACATTCGTGACATTCATTCATCGTTGTCATTGTAAACCAAAAATGCTTTAATCGTTTCTTATTCAGACCAGATCTCCGTAACATGCAGGCATGTTTCTTCCCTCCCCCCCTGGCTCTTTCACACGTTCACAGATACCTCGATTCAGCTGTAAATGCCTGGGAGCTGGAAATACCTGCTCGGGAGAGCGCAGCACAACAGGGTCACCGCATATTGTGAAACAAACACCGGTAAAAATAATACCAAAAACCTGCAGCCAGAGCGATCTTTGCTCCCACACACATATTTGTATTAAAAGTTTCTCTGGCAGCGGTTCACCAGCAGGCAGTAATCAGCTAAGATACTTCTTCTTTGTAATTTTTCTGTTTCATAAATAATACAGGAGTTTACTAACAGGAAGTTTGTGGGAAGCAACAGTAAACAGTCTAGCAATCCATCTGTTATTGCGGAACGCAAGAAAGCTGAATCAGATTCTCTGCAAGTGGACTATTTTCGTTGTTTGTGCTAGCAAAGACGTGTGGGATAATGGGCAGTTAGGAGTCATGACTAAAGTGAACTCTCACAGACCTTGTGGAAAGGGATGGCTGGGTGTGATTTCACCGAAGTTTGAGTGCTTCGGTGTTACAGGGCAGCTCATAATGAACCCGGGGGGAAAAAAAAAAAGAAAAGAAAAGAAAAAACAAAGCACCAAACCCCCAAACACCACAACCAAAACGCCCGACAAGGCAGTCGAAGCAGATGTGAAATAGGTGGTAGTTAGGATGAGGCTTCTGCTTCTTTGAAGTCAGTCTCAGAAAGAGCCCCTTCTAAATGCAAACACAAACTCTGGTTAGCACCTTCCTCAGCGTCAAGATATTTATCCGATAGAAGTTGAGGGGTTGGAGGGACCTGGAGTGGGTGAAAAGGAAAACAAGGAAAAATAAGGTAACGATGGAGGTTGTGCTGACAGGCTTTCTGTGCCAGCACAAGTAGAGTCAAGCAAGGGTGGGGGGAAAAAAAAAAAAAAGAGAGTTAAAAAAAAAAAAAAAAGAAGCTAGTATCTTTCGCGAAGACAGGCTGTTCTGCTGGCATCCGGCCACCCTTGATATGTTGCTTATGAATAGAAGGCTAGAAAGAGAGCGGGGGCAGGCATGTAAATTAGTCACTACTACTACAAAAGCAAGGTTTCTTTGCCAGCGGCAACGAGGTGTCTCACCTCGGAGATTAATTGGTGGCACTGGAAGTGTGCGTCCAGGATAAAAAGTTGTGCTGCCAAATAAACGAGAGTCAGGAGGCTAAGCAGAGGATGTGCTAACCAGGAACCGTTTAATTTAACAAGCTAACAAATTCTGCTTATTCACAGCGCATCTGAATATTACACACAGCACTTGGTTTAGCAGAGACAATAAATACGCAGGAAACCTCTGCCTAGAACAAAACCTACTGAAAAGATGTCGGAAGTTGTCAGGAAACAAAACCGCCGAATTACTGGGCACGATATCAGCTAATTGTTGTGCGTTTAATAAACTGGGGGCAGCAGTGCAACGCTGCCCTGCAGCGAGAACAAACCAGCCTCAGAGTTTTAATCTTCACCAACTCTTTACAATGGCAATGTAATGTGGTTTTTCTAATTGGTCGAAAGCTGGTGTGTCGAAGCCTTACAACGATGCTGGCACGGGCAGGACCACAGCTGTGACGGGGTCGCTGAGGGCAGGGGCTTTGCCGGTCCGAAGCGGGAGAGTAGCCCAGGAAAGCCGCCGGGCTCGGCCCGTCCCATCGGGATCCCTCTCCCCGCCACCGGCCAAGGCTGCCATCTTCCGGCATTCCTCTCCAAACCAGCGATGAAGAGCAATGAGGGAGGTCTGGCTTCTTCTTTTTTTTTTTTTTTTTTTTTTTTTTTTGGTGGGGGGGAGGGTAGGGGGGGCACACACACCAAAACAAACCACCGCTCCCTGCGACAGGGCTTCAGAATCAGCTTTGAGGTGTGGGGTGGGATCAGAGCGGTGTAGGTTCACCCTCATCGCGCAGCACCAAGTGATGCAGCGCCAGGTGATGACAGAGGAGACATCCTTCTTTCCACCTTCCACGGCCTGGGCCCTGCCGTGTCCTGGCTGGCAGAGCCCAGGCAAAATCACCTTCCCAAATACAGGTCTCGCTTACAACACAGAAACTCCGCCGGGGACGGAGGGCAGCGGTGGCTGCCTTTCGCGAACAGAGACGCCCCAGAGCTGGGCTTTTGGCTTTCGCTCCCTTCACACGCAGGGTTTGAGCAGCTGAGGCTGCTGGTCGGAGTTATCCGAGAGCCAGGGGGAGCGCATGTCGGGAGACAGAAACTTAGGGGACCGAGGGCTCGCAGGGATGCGGCTGCTCCTCGAACACCCCGCGGCCACCGCCCGTCGTCCCCACCCCGCCCGCCCCCACCACAGCGCCAGGACGCCGCGCCACCGAAGGGCTTTGGTGCCCTCTGCCGGCCGGACATACGCACTGCGGGCCGCCCGTTCCCGTTACCTGTCCTGCGGCGGCCTTTTCCCTGCCCTGGGGTGGCCTCTCTAGAGAAGGAGGAATCCTATTTCCCTCATGCTCCCTCGGCGTGGAGCAGCCAGGCTGGCCAGCCCTATTTTCCAGAGAAACCAAGAACGGCCAGAATGGCTGCAGTCATCTTCTGAACCACCAATACTCATAGAAGAGAGAAACTCAGCAGGAGAGGCTCTCAGAGAAAGCTGTTCAGTCTCACCAGATGAACCTCTGCTTGGACAAAAAAACCCCAACAGGATAATAAATGTCATATTCAAGGCTCCACTGTCTGCATAATTCTATTGGGGTACTCTCATCATCACAGTTATTTTTGCAAGGCACCATTGCAGCAGATACTGACAATTATTCCTTGGGGCAGTAATAACCCAATAATCACACAGTATACTTCAAAAGCCAATATCATGTATGCCAATTACATCTGCACAACAGGCAGAGTTGCCAAAAAAATTATAAAAATTAAAAAAGGACTAAGCTTTTGATTATTTTTCACTCAAACTGGTGGAGAAGCCTGGAAATCACAGGATGTTAGTGGGTGGAAGGGACTGCCAAAGATCGAGTCCAACGCCCCTGCCAGAGAAGGACCATAGAATCTAGCACAGGTCACACAGGAACACATCCAGATGGGTCTTGAAGGTCTCCAGAGAAGGAGACTCCACAACCTCTCTGGGCAGCCTGCTCCAGGGCCCTGTCACCCTCACTGTAAAGAATTTTCTCCTCATGTGGAGGTGAAACCTTCTCTTTTCAGTTTTGTATCCATTGCTCCTTGTCTCATTACTGTGCACCACAAAAAACAGATTGGCCCCCATCTGCTTGCCACCCAACATTGATCAGATCCCCTCTCAGCTTATTCTTCTCAAGACTAAACAGCCCCAGATGTCTCAGTCTCTCTTTGTAGGAGAGATGCTCAAGTCCCCTAATCATCCTGTGGCTCTCCATTGGACTCCGTTGCTTCTAATTTGGTTACTCACAGGAAGTACTGCCGGGAATACACACTCACACATTCTTTACTCCCAGGTAATGACTTACAGATCTAACACAATGCACTGATGTGCATTTTCCCCTTTCAGTGATAGAGCTCTAAAACAGAGTTAAGGCCCTACAATGTGCAAACCTACCTACAATCTGCATGAAACATCCTCACCCAAAACTGTATTCTGAAAGAAAGGAGGAAATAATCATGTGGAAAACCCAAACACAGTAGCAATAATTGTAGGTATTAATCTAAGCAATGTTTAGTTAATTTTTGTTTTAAAGTGCTCCGACATTTTCATCACAGCAGTTCCATACAAAGCCTCAGATTTTAAATAAATAAATAAATAAATGAAATTTTGCCAGATCCTCCCAGTTTTGAGTTCCACCAAAGGCCACCATGAGGGCAATCTTTGTGATGTTCTCCCTGGAGATCTTTGTCTGCCCTAACTCTCTGTGTATGTTTTTCTGTCTTTGGTCAGTTTTTCTTCCCAGCCTCTCTCATTACATGCAATAATGGATCCTCTGTTTCAGTTTGGGGCTATTGTGTAATGTCCCCCAAGTCACATCTCAGAACTAGAGTGCTCTTCTTCTTAGCCCACTCTGGGGTTTTTCTCTCCCCCTGCCTGGAGATGCAGACATACTCACCCAATAGCTCTGATACAGCTTGAGGTATTTCTGATTCCCTTCTGTTTCACATCTTCTCTGCCTACATAATAGCAATACTACCTGCATTCCTGAATGCTGCCCCTCTTCAACTACCTCCCTGGACAGCCTGTTTCAGTCTTTGAGATCCCTTTCAGTGAAGAATTTTCTTCTAATGTCCAACCTAAATCTCCCCTCATGCAACCTGAGGCCATTTCCTCTAATCCTATCACTTGTTACTGAGGAGAAGAGACCAACCACGATTTTGCTCCAACTTCCTTTCAGGGAGTTGTAGAGATGGGTTGTTGAGGGTGGTGAGACACTGGAACAGGTTGCCCAGGGAGGTGGTAGAAGCTTCATCCCTGAAAGTTTTTTAAGGCCAGGCTGGATGGGGCTCTGAGCAAACCTGATCTAGTGTGAGGTGTCCCGGCCCATGGCAGAGAGGTTGGGGCTAGATGACACTTGAGATCCTTTCCAGCCTTGGCAATTCTACGATTCTATGGTCAAGAAGGTCTCCCCTCAGCCTCCATTTCTCTAGACTAAACAACCCCAGTTCCCTCAGCCCTCCTCTTCTTTATTCCACAAAACCCTTGAAAATTCCTGAATTTCTCTTAAGAGAACTGCAAGTTTTAAACAAGTCAGCTTCAATCCAAACCCTTCCTTTTTAGTACATATGTGGATCATAAGTGTCTATTATTTATTACTTTTTTCAGTGTTGTAACATAGCATTAAAAAAATGCAGAAAACAATTGTTGCTGATTTCAACATTAAAGCTTTATTCATTGCAGAGCTTGGCAACAATCTACAAACCTCAAGCCAATAGCTATAAGTGAACCACACATTCTTCTCACAGTACATTTAATTAAGTCCTTGAAGGTTTTAATTTTAAAAGATTAAGATAAAATTAAAAAATACCTCCTGTTTCTTTCATAATATAGATGGGCAGAGTTCTCTGCATGGCCTGATGGGAATAGCTATGCATCAGAAACTGGATTTCCAAGCTCTATCTTTTCCCAGCTCAGTTACCGAATGATTCCCCTTTGTGGCTGCTCAACTAGCTGCAAAGCCTGAGAAGTGTGCAACTGCATTTTCAAGTCATCTGTATGGATTTAAAGGGGGCTTGTGTGTAAAAATAACAAAGTTCAGTAAACAACCTAGAGAAGAATTCAGCAGCTCATCAAGCCTCCCTAGGATCCCACCAAATAACTGTTTCCAGGACTCAGTCATGCTACTGGGAAGAGAGGAAAAAAGTACACATGGCACACTGGTACCCACCCCAACACTATTCAGCCCTGTAAGCAGGCAGACAATCAACATTTACACCAAATGGATTTGCACATTTTCCTGCCCCTGAGGGAGCTCCTCAACAGAAGGCACAAATTTGAACACAGGAAGGTCCACTTAAACAGCAGGGAAAACATCTTTGCTGTGAGGGTGCCGGAGACCCGGAGTAGGCTGCCCAGAGAGGTGGTGGTCTCCTCTGGAGAGATTCCAAACCCAGCTGGACAGTGTGATCCTGAGAAAACTGCTGTGGGTGGCCCTGCTTTAGCAGAGAGACCTGGACTGCATGAACCCCAGAAGTCATCTACCAACCCCCTTCCCATGCTGGGATTTTGTGATGACTGAAGCTGCCCCTGCTCACTCTTTAGAGCCCTCAGTATCCAGGGCAAGTGAGAGAAACCCCACCCTAGGGTCCGACACAAGCACAAGGTTCCTCAGTGGGACACTGCACCAGTCACAAGCATCCACTGCTTTAGGTTCTATTTTCCCAAAGTCATCATTACTGATGTTATGCTTATTAGATTGAAACCTTTTCAGAAAACATCATTTGCAAAAGGTCCAGGTGGCTGTTACTGTCACGGTGACACCCGGTGTCATTTACAGGCTCTCCCTCTTTCCTGATAACTTTGCGCTCAATGAAAACAGCCAGAATGAATGGAATTTGGCCCCAAACCTTTGCTTTATGTTCCACTTTTAGCGGGGGGAGACTAAAAAAGAGCTCATTTTGAGAAGGTCAGAATTTACAGAGGGAAAAGGTAGGCTTTGAAGTCCCAAATGTGGCAAGTTCAGCTCTGTCCATTTTAATTACGTGGCTCGTAGGAGTTTGGATGACACCAAATGAAGGAAAATGAATGCAGGTGGTGTAGTGGCAGAAGGTTTCTGTACTGATCTTTTAAAGCAGAGCTGTCACACCTGCAGAGAGAAAACATTTATGCAAGGAAAGCACCAACATGCAGCAACCTGGGAGTGGGAAGTGTCAAACAATCGAGATCTTTGATGGCTGCAGGCAACAGTAACTGACAAACACAATGCACAGTGGAAAAAAACACAACAACCAGAAACCACCACAGCAAAACCAAACATTTCTTTCTCTGCTAAATTATCCGTTAAGTTTTTTAGCTCTCTTCCCTTTTCCACCAGCAGGAGTCTCACAGACATTAGGGCACAGCAAGAGCTGCCCAAAGCCTTACAAATACGTGGTAGGTTGTGTTTATAATCAGAGCTAATGAAAAGCCTTCCACTGCAAGACATCATCAGGCTATTTTTTTTTTTCCTGAGAGATTCTTCTACCAACAGCGAGCTGGCCCTGTTTAATGGAAGCTTGGAAAGTACACTGTCAGCTTCAATTTGTACCCGCAGAAAGAAACTGTTTAGAAACCCATAAAACCAGTAGGAATGTTTACACTACTGAAAACATTCCAGCAAGGACTGAAGCTATTAAATTAGTATGTCCCAGAGTGTTTGCAGCCCAAACATCAAAACACAAAGTACCCAGGAGTCTAATTTGCCTTCAAACACTTTCTTTTTTTTAATGTTGCTCTTTACTGTAAACAAAAGTCCCAGTAAAAAAAACAACAAGTGGAGGCAAAAGAAGGCCATGAGGACCAGGTATGATCTAGAAAAGAGGTTACAGGTTTGCAGGAGTGGTGCTGGATGTCATGTCAGCTGGGGACTGTGATGATGAGTTACAAAGGTGCAGTAGCCCATGTGAGGGCACTTTAGGCCTTCAGGATATGGATCTGGTGAAGAATCACAGCCTGAGTGAAGTCAATGGCAAAAATTCTTCAGCACACACAAAGCCACCCAACTTCTTGCCTTTCAAAGACTGCCAGTACTCTGCTAAATTGCTTGCATACTGTAGCCAAAACATGTTCTAATAGGTGATAAATTCTTCTCCTTTTTTGGCAAAGTCTCTTTGGAGGAGCATAGCAACTCAAAACTGGCTTGTGTCAGCTTATAGCTGGTGCACCCATTTCTAAGTGACACCACTAAATATGCCTAGTTGCAGGCCACCAAATCCCTCAACACAGGGCTGAAGATAAGGTGCTGCTTTCAAAAGTGTCTCTCACATTGTGTCTGTCTTTTCCTGCTGAAAGCATCAGAAAGGCCTGCATCCCAACGGTCATTCCACTGGCACCTGAAAGTAAACCCAGATCCTTTTTTGAGCCCTGCTGCAGAATTGCTTTTTCTCCAGGGTAAATGTGATACCAGTTCCATCAATGATTCACTCAACAGAAGGGAATACACTGCAGCTTCTCTCACCGTTGTTCTTAGATTTACGAATTAGGGGCTTTGAAAACTTGATTATCTGTGTTGCTGCTTTAGTCAGCAGCTAAGATTCAATGTACACCAGAAGGTCAAGAGAGGCAAGAAAGTGTCATCTTTAGAGGGGCTTTCAGCTGTCAGAACCACAACCTGCACAACAGAACATTATCACCTCTCTCATCCCAGTGCAATCCAGGAGGAATGGAGAGAATTGCAGTGTCCAGTCACCAGCCCACATCAAGGCAGTCACTAGATGTAATGAATGTAATGATCTTCTGGCTCTTCACAACTGTGTTCTTTAGGGGACAGGGTTCCCATCCAGTTGAATCCAATAAATACATCAATGACTTTCAGGTTTAGGTGTGGAAAACTCTTTATATTTGCCTCCTAAAGAAAATAAGGACAAAAACATAATAAAGACACTTGGTTTATTGTCTGAGGATACTCTTCACTGAGGTCCCTTCACCCCTCTTTGTCTAAGTCCAAGAGTCAACATGTTTTAGCTGAGGAAAGAATGACAGAGCAGCTCCTTGTCTTTCTGTCCCTGTATGTCCTATTAAACTACCCTGCCTCTTCCACTTCACCACATACAAGAGGAGCATCAGCACAAATGTGAAGGTGCCCTATTGTAATTTACAGTTCTAAGTGCCAGTGTACATGAAATAATGAATACCATGTATAGGTCTGATTAATGCATGCTTGTCATACTCACTCATTCTCCTGGATGCCTGTGCTGGCTCACACAGGGCTGAAGCACTTGTGGGTATTTAAAAGTAGCTCCAGAGGAGCCAGCACGCAGAGAGTGTACTTGGGATGGACATTCAGGCCACAGAAGTGTACTGAGTTGTCAAACTATAGTGCAAACATCATGACTTTACCACATGAACCAAAATAGTCTCCTCCTCATGGGAATCCCAGAGCATACATCCAGCCTGAAACTCTGCAAGGGGAACTCATCCTGGTTGTATGTGAGTATTCCCCAAAAGTGAATTCATTCAATTCTGGAAGCACCTTTCATGCCCTTAAAAAGGAAAAGATCTCATTTCCACTATCCCAGAGAGAAAAACCATGACAACAGCCCCAGTGGCTGTTGCAGCCTGTCACAAGTCTCAGGACTGTGCTTGGGCATGCAAGCAAGGGGAATCAGCAGTCTAACTGAAGACCAAAAAAGGAGCCTTTCAGCATGACTCACTACAAAGGATAAAAAAGGAGCTTGCATAGATAGTCAAACTTCTTTGGAGCACTCATGATCACCTCTGTCTGCAGCTCTGCTTGGAAATGTGAACCAGCAGCACAGCCTGTGGGCAGATGACTCTGGATGGCTTTCTCATGACATATTCCTGCAATCCATTCATGGCTCAGCAGTTTGCTTGATCATTATCCCACTGAATCAAGGCATGACATGGAACACTGAACTGTGTTCCAGACAAGAAGGCCCAGACTGTATGCAAACTGCTCTTGTGGCACAGAAAACCTAAGGTTCAAGGCCACCAACAAAACAGGGGGAAAGACAGACTGGCTTTTTGGAAAGCCTGTTTTTTGACATAGAGGACACAAACTGGATTAAACATGTTCCTGTGCTGTTTGAGACAGTTATGGAACAGTGCTAGAAATTTCTGCGGTCCCTTCCAACCTGGTATTCTACTATATGCTGTCCACATAAGAACATCCATCATGGATATATTTGACACTAGATTATCAACATGCAGATTTTTTCTATGTGAGATAAAGTAAAAAAGGGTAAGTCCACAGGTCTTTAATGTTCCTCATCTGGTGGGCATAACAACCTCTACCTTTCCAGCATGGGACCTCTGGGTGGAATTACAGCCACACCCAGTCCACAGCCTTGCAGGTATGAGTGGAGACAAAGTAGGTGAGTTCAGCTTGAGTCTTAACTCAAGGATGCTCCTCTGCCTTGGCAGCAAAGCTTGGGGGTAGCTCATGTACCTACCAAACCTACACATCTTGTGCAACATGGGTGAAATCA